>NC_058405.1:98267509-98471022 GCF_002201575.2 Neomonachus schauinslandi | reverse complement strand
TTTATTTATTTATTTATTTATTTATTTATTTATTTATTTATTTATTTTATTATTTTTTTTTATGAGACCACAAGCAGGGGGAGGGGAAGAGGGAGAGAGAGAATCTGAAGCAGACTCCACACTAAGTATGGAGCCCAACATGGGGCTTGATCTCATAACCTTGAGATCATGACCTGAGCTGAAATTAAGAGTTGGACACTTAACATACTGAGCTACCCAGGGACCCCATGAATGATTTTTTAAATGGATTTTTGGATTTGGTTTGCTAATATTTTGTTGAGAAGTTTTGCATGTATGTCCATCAGAGATATTGGCCTGTAGTTCTCTTTTCATCTATCTTTGGTATCTTTTATCTCTTTTTGGTGTCTTTATCTGTTTTTTGTTTGTTTTTTAATCAAGGTGATACCAGCCTCATAGAATGAATTTGGAAGCTTCTCTTCCTCTTCTATTTTATGGAATAATTTGGGAAGAATAGGTATTAACTCTTCTTCATTTTTTATTTCATTTTTTTAATTTTTATTATGCTATGTTAGTCACCGTACAGTACATCATTAGTTTTTGATGTAGTGTTCCATGATTCATGGTTTGCGTATAACACCCAGTGCTCCATGCAATATGTGCCCTCCTTAATACCTATCACTGGGCTAACCCATCCCCCTCCGCTCTAAAACCCTAAGTTTGTTTCTCAGAATCCATAGTCTCTCATGGTTTGTCTCCCCCTCTGATTTCCCCCGCTTCATTTTCCCCTTTCTTCTCCTAATGTCCTCCATGCTATTCCTTATATTCCTCAAATAAGTGAAACCATATGATAATTGACTTTCTCTGCTTGACTTATTCCACTTAGCATAATCTCTAGTCCCATCCATGTTGATGCAGAAGTTGGGTTATTCATCCTTTCTGATGGCTGAATAATATTCCATTGTATATATGGACCACATCTACTTTATCCATTTGTCTGTTGAAGGGCATCCTGGCTCTTTCCACAGTTTGGCTATTGTGGACATTGCTGCTATGAACATTGGGGTGCATATGGCCCTTCTTTAAATGTTTGGCAGAGTCCACCTGTGAAGCCATCTGGTCCTAGACTTTTGTTTGTTGGGAGTTTTTGATTATTGATTCAATTTCATTGCTGATAATGAGTCTGTTCAAATTTCCTATTTCTTCCTGATTCAGTTTTGGGAGGTTATATGTTTCTAGAAATTTGTCCATTTCTTCTAAGTTGTCCAGTTTGTTGGCATATAATTCTTCATAATATTCTCTTACAGTTTTTGTATTTCTGTGGTGTTGGTTGTTATTTTTCCTCTTTCATTTCTAATTTTGCTCTTTTGAGTCCTCACTCTTTGTTAAACGAGTCTGGCTAAAGGTTTATCAATTTTGTTGATATTTTCAAAGAACCAGCTCCGGTTTCATTGATCTGTTCTACTTTATTTATTCATTCATTCATTTATTCATTCATTCTAGTTTCTATTTCATTTATTTCTACTCTAGTCTTTATTATTTCCTTCCTTCTACTGGTTTTGGGTTTTATTTGTTCTTTTTTTTCTGGCTCCTTTAGGTGTAAGGTTAGGTTGTTTATTTGAGATTTTTATTGCTCCTTGAGGTGGGCCTATATTGCTATAAACTTTGCTCTTAGAACAGCTTTGTTGCATCCTAAAGATTTTGAATTGTTGTATTTTCATTTTCATTTGTCTCCATATATTTTTTGTCCTCTTTCATATCTTGGTTGACCCAGTCATTATTTATTAGCATGTTATTAAATATCAGTGTATTTGTGTTCTTCTCAGATTTTTTCTTGTTGATTTCTAGTTTCATAGCATTGTGGTCAGAAAAGACGCATGGTATGCCTCAGCCTTTTTTAATTTGTTGAGATTTATTTTGTGGCCTAATACGTGATCCTCTTCTGGAGAATATTCCATGTACACTTGAAATAAATGTGTATTCTGCTGTTTCAGGGTGGAATGTTCTGAATATATCTGTTAGATCCATCCGGTCCAATGATTCATTCAAAGCCACTCTTTCCTTGTTGATTTTCTGTTTAGATGATCTGTCCATTGATGTAAGTGGGATATCAAAATCCCCTACTTCTGCTGTATTACTGTTGATTATTTTCTGCTTTATATATTCAGGTACTCTCATAGTTGATGCATAAATATTTACAATTGTTAAATCTTTTTGTTGGATTGTTCCCTTTATAATTATACATGTCCTTCTTTGTCTCTTATTTTAGTCTTCTCTTTAAAGTCTATTTTGTATGATGTAAATATGGCTATCTGGCTGTCTTTTCATTTCTATTTGCCTGATAGATGCTTTTCCATTCTTTCACTTTCAGCCTGCATGTGTCTGTAGGTCTAAAACGAGTGTCTTGTAGTGTTTAGTCTTTCTTGGCAAGTGTTTTGTGTCCCGGCCCTGTGAAGACTGCTGGCTAGCTAAGTAATGAAACTTGCGCTGACGTAGCCCTTCTGCTGCAAGGACCTAAATTTTAGACATTGGTGAACTTGACTGAAAGATTCTTTGAAAGTTCAGTTCAGTGCCAGGCTTGGAGTCCAGACCTTTCCTCCTTGCACATCTATCTTAGACAAGTCACTTACAGCTCTCCCTTCAGACCATCTCTACAGAAGACTGATATTCTTTATTTTTTAAAGATTTTATTTATTTATTTGAGAGAGAGAGAAAGAGAGAGCACTAGCATGAGTGGGGGCTAGGACAGAGGATGAGGGAGAAACAGACTCCCTGCTGAGCAGGGAGTCCAGTGCTGGGCTCAATCCCAGGACTCAGAGATCATGACCTGAGCCAAAGACAGACCCCTAACTGACTGAGCCACCCAGGTGCCCTGAGAAGACTGATATTCTTTTTTTTTTTGCTATTTAATCTGTTTATTTTACCAAATCATCTATAATACAGATAATACCTTTCAGCATAAGTAAGTTGTATATATGAAGAGAAATGCAGGTGAAATTCACTAATGAATATACAAGACTGATATTCTAATAAATAACCTTTCAAACTGAATATCAGGTTTGACTTCAGCTTTCCTTTTCACATTCAGCTTCCTAGCTGGTTATGGCAGATCATAAATTGATTAGGCTCACTTACCATAGGTAGCAGATGTGTAAGTTGTAAGAGAGGAAGGAAAAAAAGTTAAACTCAGATAACTCTGTGTGTGTGTGTGTGTGTGTATTTCTTCATAGAACTATACATCCAGAGTTTTAAAAGACCTTTAAAATTGACCAAGTTCATTTGTATGTCTTGAGTAGGCTCATTCTTAGTGATTACTAAAGTCACCTGTTTGTGTCAGGCACTCATAAGGGATATAAAGCACTAACTCACTTAAGCCTCACGTCTACGGGGGCAGATATCATTAGTATCTAGGGGCTATAGTCAATGCCTTTGGGGTCAATTACAAATATTACAAAAATAAACAATTGCAAATAATTACAAATTAATATTCACAGGTTAAGAAACTGGGGCACAGAGATCTTAAGCATTTAACCCCAAATCCCATGGCTGGAGGTTTTGAATTGGGCTTGAATTTAGGCAGTCTTGTTCTAGAGTCCACGCTCATGAGTACTATAGTCCATTCCCTCTCACACTTTAAAACCTTTCTTAAGTCAGTGTTTCTGTTCACGAAGGGAGTGTGTATGGATTAAGCCCTTATTACATGCCAGGCAATGCACAAATGTCACATAATATTATCACAGTGTTGTGTGTTATTATGCCCATTCTATAAATGGGGACTCACTCTGGCTCACACAGATGTCAAGGGGCAGAGATAGAATGATATTCTAGATTCTGTCTTCAAACTTGTACCACCTCTTTCCCCCCACCCTCTACCCCCACAAACCAGCTTTATTTAGAGAAGTACTAATTAAGCACCGATAATGTATTTTGTACTATAAAGACCTTGAAGAATAGAAGAGCTGGTCAGTTTGTCCTGGAAGCACTTACATCATCACTATGTAGGCAATACACAAAGAGAGATATGAGACAATTAGCAAAAAATGGCAAGTTCTGCTGTGGTAAAATGCCAGTCTTTAAGACGTAGAAGAAAAATATCCCCAGAAAAGTTTATGGAAGGGAGAGTTTTAGAGAGATTATAATTACAGGAACGTTGTTCCTGGATAGTCCCAGTTTTAAAATATTTGGCCTAATTCTGCTAATTTACCTGTAAGTCTTAAACCTGAGCTGTGGTGCCTGGGAACTGGGGGGGGGGGGGTAGCCTGCAGTGAGCTCCTCACAGGTGTGTACTGAGTTGACAATGATAAGATCATAGTGTTTTGGGTCGATAGGCAGGAGAAGAGGCAAGTCAGAATGGTATGTCTTGATTATTGTTTGTAGCATTTGTAAGTTTATTTTTCCTCATAAGTGATGCTCAGTATCACACAGCTTTCCACTCAGTCCTTGAATTGGTCAAGAACAGTGGCCTGCTCCGGAATCATATGGCATCAAAATAGGTCTTTGCTTCTCCATATGCCTAGCCCTTTAAGTGTTGAATTGGCATCACTGCCCCCTACATTTTTTTCTAGCTTTGTTAATCTTATTTTCAGCTCCTGAAAAGAACAATATATCCCAAGTACAATCATTAATTGAATATGATTCAATCTGGACCCATCTTTAATAAGAAACCAAAGAAGGAAATTCAATTAGACTCACCTTTTCCATTTCAAAAGATCAAGTCCTCCCCTTTCACAGTTAAAATTATGAAAGATTATCTTCTTAGTGGAAGGCTTCATGAAAATTTGGATTCCTGTCAAATATTTAGTGTAATATCCCAGGATTGGGATTAATATAGCCTTTCAGCAGCTTGCTCTGAATTACTGTCGACGCAATCTCTCTTTTGGAAGCTTTTGAATAAAAGGCATTCTGTACTCTGGCATGACTCAAAGTATTCAGCAGAAAGGGTAACAAGATCAAACAATTTGAGGACAAGTTATCATGCCTTCTGGTCATGAAAATCCAGACACCTCAATCTCATTTCCATAGCTCAGTGTTGATCTGCTCACTTCTAAGAGAAAATTAAAATTATTGAAACCAGGTTTTAAGTCTGCGGGAGTATTTTGAGGGTTGATCTAAAATTACAAATTAATAGCAGCATTAAAAAACAATGTGAGGGCGCCTGGGTGGCTCAGTTGGTTAAGCGACTGCCTTCGGCTCAGGTCATGATCCTGGAGTCCTGGGATCGAGTCCCACATCGGGCTCCCTGCTCGGCAGGGAGTCTGCTTCTCCCTCTGACCCTCCCCCGTCTCATGTGCTCTCTCTCATTCTCTCTCTCTCAAATAAATAAATAAAAAAAAAAAAATCTTAAAAAAAAAAAAAAAAAAAAAAACAATGTGATAGAAAAAATACAACCTAATTACTTGATTGGTAAAATTATGTCAGATGCCCTTAGAGAATAATATTATTAATGATTAGTTTACTATTATTATCAGAGTTAAAATTTACAGCATCTATTTTAGGTTCTAAATGCTCTAAGTGCCTTACTTTTCTCAAACCTGTGTTTGTTTGACCCCAAAGGCATTGACTATAGCCCCTAGACTGTAACCCCAAATTATACTACTTTTTCAACACTAGTTGATGGATGCATTTTGCCAGAAATAAAAAATTTCCTATTATACTTTATGTGAAGTTATCTACAAATCTGTATTGGGAACTATAGTTATATGTGAATAACTGGGATTATTTTGTCCCCCCAAGCTTTATTTTGCAGCCTGATGGTATGATATGTTACAAGTATAATCATAAAAGAGTTTATTTATGCAAAGCTTGCCATGTAGCTTCCATGAGTTCTGCCTCAAAGCACTGTTCAAACAGAAACCCTAGTGTCCCCTGGTATTCCAGCTAAAAAGGTAAATATTTGTAATAGGCATACTGCAGTCATATTCTCAACACTGGCAAGAGCATTCATTTCTTTTTATGCCATCCAGAAGCTGGCACCCACCAACACCTGTGGCTCACATCGAAATGTGAGTCCTAGGTTGGTGTTTTCTTTTCCACTGACGGGTTCTAGTGAACAGGCAAGGCGTGGACTTCAGTCTCTGAATTGCAGAATAAAGAACACTGGATCCATTAGCAACTCGGATTACTGAGATCCCAAGGGAGAACTAGGTTGGACTCTCTACAGTCGCAACATTCTAGAACAGCGCTTTCACAAAGTATTTTAAAAGCAGGCAAATCCCTTCTTCAAATGAATATTATTGTTAACTCCAACAAGGAAAAGACATAAAGTAATACGGGGCTACTATTCATTCAGGGCTTTCTCTGTGACAGGCACCATGTAAACTTCTTGCTTAGTTTTCCTCATGTAATTCTCAGAAGGACTGCATGAGGTAGGCACATCAATGTCCTCCATTATAAGACTGACTTAGAGAGTTTACATAACTCACCAAAGTCAGTCATCCTCCCAGTGGAAGAGCACAATTCAAATGCAGATAGATTGACCCCAGAGCCCAAGTCTTTGGCCACAAAAAGCAGACCTGCTCTTGTGAGAACAGACATGGGCTGGGGTCATCCCCAGGAATCATCTATACTTTTGTCCTCACTAACCTGTTGACATGTGGAACTTCTCCAGCGTCCCCAGAGAACACACAAAAAGTACAATAAGTGATATGAAGCTGAGAGAGAAGACCTAAGTTTAATCTCAAAATCATATTTTTTAAGGAGTGGATATGTGATGATTTGGTTTTGTTTCATTTTTTTTATCAAATCTTTTATTTTTTCCAGATTTATTGAGGCATAATTGACAAATAAAAATTTTATGTATTTGTGGTAGGCAACATGATGTTTTGACATACAAATATGTTGTGAATGATTTCCACAATCAAGCTAATTTAAATATCACCTCATATAGTTATTTGTGTGCATGTGTACTATAAGAACATTTAAGATTTACTCTTTTAGCAAAGTTCAAGTATACAATGCAGTATTTTTACCTATAGTCACCATGTGTACATTAGAGCTCCAGAAATTATTCATCCTTCATAATTGAAACTTTATATCAACATGTCCCAGTTTCTGTCCCTACTTCCAACCCCCCCGCACCCCCTACCAGTACTTGGATGCCACCGTCTTACTGTCTGCTTCTATGAGTTTGAGAATGTCAGGACATAACTAGGAAGGCTAGGGATAGTTAAGGAATTGGGTTTCATTTTCTAGATGAACATTCTAGAAAGAGCAGCCTGGTGCTTCTCCAGGGTATGGCTGTAGGGGGGACAAAGCCAGAGCCAGAGAGATGAGCAGGAAGAATTATTCTCAAGTCTGTCTGCACAAAGTGATGTGAGGAGCTTTAAAAAATACCATTGCCTGGGTCGCAGCTCATCCTGAGTAAAACCACATCTCTTGGGGTAGATCCAGGCACTGTTCATGTTTTCAATTCCCCTTGTGATTCTAATGTGTAGCCAACACTAAGAGTTCCTGAGCTAGAAGAATGTCAGTTGAAATACAGGAAAGAGTGGATGACCATTTAGAGTATACAATGGTAGTTGGGGTGCAGAGGGTGGATTTGAAAAATAATTGGAAGGTAAACATAAATATAGCAAGAACCGAGAATCACATCAATGGGGGTGGTGTGAGAGAGATGAGCTGCAAGAAGAGTTCCCTGTTTGGGGGCCTGGGTGGGTGGTAGTGCCTGCAATTGAAGTAACAAATTCATGAAGAGTAGCAATTTTACCTGGGAAGATGAAAAGTTAGATTTTGGTGGTGCAGGGTATCAGGTGTCTCAAGGACAGCCAAGGAGAGGATGCATAGTCACCAAAGCAGCGGGCCAAAGAGGAACCCCAATATGTAAGTAGCAGGCAAGAGAAGAGAACACCATGAAATAGAAAAAGAAAAGAAATGTCCAAGGGACTCATCTAGCCTTCACTGTCCAATATGATAACCAGTAGCCATGTATTAATGTTTAAAATAGAATCCGTTCTTTGGCAGATTTGATGAGTGGGGGAGGGCCTGCCTCTTTCTACTAAACTCTTTGGAGGCCAATATCCTCTCTAACTTTATTGTATTTGTTCATTTAATCATTCACTCATTACCTCACTCATATACTTACCCAGCCTCTTATTCCATTTCTGTCCAAGGAGGAAGCTGGTGATGCCACACCCAGCATATGGTGAGTGCTGTAGAGGCTGGCCCTCTTCCAACTTGGTAAAGCTGGTCTGTCTCCGTTTTCAATGATGGGAGCTGTGTGTCTAGTCATCTCATTATCTTGTGGTGCCTATTAAAAACATTTCTCTCCCTTACTCTAGAAACAAGAACTGCATTTCAGTAATGAGTGATGTGACTGCTAAATACATGGATTAAAAAAAAAAAGTAAAATTCTCTGGGGTTTTCCAGGATAAGAAGTCATTACAGATGTTGTGTTGTTTCAGATGTCTTGGAGATTAAATAGGCCTAAATCAGCTCCTGAGCATTTTATTAGTGAATCTGTGTCATTTGAAAATCTTTCCCTGAAACTTTCCCACCCACTCTCTAACCCCCACTTGAATAAAGGAGTAATCAGGGATGAGCTCAGAATCTCCACTTGGTCTTGACCTATCCCAGATGGTGTTATAGTCATAGCTTTATCTGTAAAGAGTAGAAGGGCAGGGGCGCCTGGGTGGCTCAGTTGGTTAAGCGACTGCCTTCGGCTCAGGTCATGATCCTGGAGTCCCAGGATCGAGTCCCGCATCGGGCTCCCTGCTTGGCAGGGAGTCTGCTTCTCCCTCTGACCTCCTCCCTCTCATGCTCTCTGTCTCTCATTCTCTCTCTCTCAAATAAATAAATAAAATCTTTAAAAAAAAAAAAAAAAAAAGAGTAGAAGGGCAGCCCGGGGCTATGCCAAGAAAATAGTACTTGCATTAATAGAAAGTCATTTGGATTTGCATTAAAACTCTTACTTGTCTCTTATTTAATATTGTTCATTGCTCTCTCATTATTCATTCTGTTGATGCATAGAGGTGCACATATTCTGCACTCTGGAATTGTTTCTGAAAACAGTCTGTCAGTCCTGTATTGAATTGTCATGCTTTGATGGTACAAGGAAATGTTGTCCTTTAAAGAAATTCTATTACAAAATCCTTTATAGTCAGCTGTTCATTCAGCAATTGTTTATTGATCAGCTACTATGTGCTGCAGTAATGTCGAGTATTAGAGAACACAGTTATATAAACTCTACTCTTGAGATAGTCGTAATCACATATTGGAAAATATATGGTTCTATATACTAGGCACTGCTTTGAAGGGTTTTTACATTTTAACCCACTTCCTCTTCACAACAACACTGTGAGGTAGTATCATTATCAACCTTATTTTGCAGATGAGGAAACTGAGGGATATAGAATTAGATGGCGCATCCCCAATTATACAGTTAAGAAAGGCAGAACTGGGATTATACTGGGGCTGCCTGTCTCCAATCTATGCTCTTCACCATTATACTTCACTTCCTTTCCCCTGCTCAACTGTGATCTCCAATGGGAGACAAAAAGGAACCCCCCTTGAAATTAACTTATTTGTAGAATGTGGTTGACATTTAGCTCTGTTTATTTAAATGATTCTTGAAAAGGAGCACTTTTAAGATAAATGCTCTTTCTCTTCTTATCAACCATTGTCCAGCCAAATAGAAACAAAGGAAGAGGTAAACATTTAGCTTTACCAAGCATACCTTGGATTAGCTTTGAGAATTTTTGACCTCTGAAATCTAAAATAGTTTTATAGGTATTCTTGGAATCTTTCATTCCAAGTGTTTAAGCAATGGGTGTCTAGAACAATGACAGATTGCTTTGTTTTAGAAGTCATATGTAAATATTTATACAAGAATAGCAACCTTTGTGAGGCTATACAAACCAGATTCCACTTTGAGCCCCATTACCAGTTGTCCCGATTGCCGACACATCAGTAAATGTACCTACTACCAAAACCAAATGTCCTCGAGCCCTAGGAACACGAAGAAGTTAAATAGACCAGTAGCCCCAAAGCACTTTTAGAGCAATTTTATTAAGACTTGGGTTTCTGGGAAGGTTTTATTTTATCACTCAGCTATTATCTTGAATCTGCCATGTACTCAAAGGTTTTTGTTGGCCTTAATTCAGCTCTCTACCTTCTGGGCTATCACTGTTTTGTTGAGCACTTTTCTACCCAGATAGATAACAGGATTTGGTGACAGCTTTCAATTGTATTACCACTGAAACTTTTATAGGTATAGGATTTCTTTGCGTCGGCTGGTCCCTGACTATGACTTACTTAGGTTAGTACTTATTGGTCCATAAAACGTGCCTGACTCTGTAAAATAACTCACTAATTCTTCCAGAGTGAAAACCTCTAATGGTGTTTATCAACACACATGTAAATAATCTAGATGACCACCATGAGGGACCCAAAAGATGAGCCAGAGCGACTCCTTATCGTATAAGCCCATATAGTAATGAGATCCCTGGCCAATAGAAGTATCACCTAAACTCCAGCTTTCAAGAGTCCTGTTGTATTCTTGAGAAAGAGTATTTAAAGCAAAAGGAATGAAATTGGCAGAGAAGTTATGGTGCCGAAGTTTAAGTATCTAAGAAAGGCTCCCACACACAGAGGAAAAGCCATGACCCGATCATTCCCTGGCACCAAAGAGAAAATACGATTACTTAAATAAACAGAGAAAAATACTCAATTTGCCAAATTAAGACATTCAAATTACAGCAAAATATGAGCAAGCATTCTAATTTCCCCTTAAGTTATCTAGTACTTTAAAAAACATTTTTAATGGCTGATATTTATGAGCCAGTGGTAAAATTTGTTCTTCCATGTTTTACTTGTGATATGATTCATCCATAAATAATTTGGCATTACATATCAAGAACCATAAAAATGTTCTGATTTTTTGACCCACCAATTCTCCTTTTGGGAACCCAAAATATGGAGAAATCACATGAATAAAGATATTCATCACACCAATATTTAAAATATTACAATGCCGGGGTGCCTGGGTGGCTCAGTTGTTAAGCGTCTGCCTTCGGCTCAGGTCATGATCCCAGGGTCCTGGGATCGAGCCCCACATCGGGCTTTCTGCTCAGCAGGAAGCCTGCTTCTCCCTCTCCTACTCCCCCTGCTTGTGTTCCCTCTCTTGCTGTCTCTCTCTCTGTCGAATAAATAAATTAAAAAAAAAATCTTAAAGTATTACAATGTAAAGTTTTCAATTAGCAATAATCGCACCTCGGATAAACCTCATTGGCTACGATACTGCCACTGCACAAAGCTTAAAGTATTACAGTGTAAGAAGACACTTAAACGCCCAGCAATGAAGAAATGGTTACAGGAATTATGCCCATCTCATAGGTGCATAAAGTGGAGAGACTCTTATTCTATGATCTAGTCAACATAAGTATTTATTGTCTTCTGTGTGCCAGGCGCTATTCCAGATTCTGAGACTACAGTGATGAGCAGAATGATTCCATCTGCTCCTGAGCCCATGAAGCTTAGAGTCAGGTAGGGGAGTTAGATGTTAATGAAAATAATATGCCACATTCATGGCCAGATATTTAGGAAGGCCAATTTGATTGTTTAAAGATCTGCTTTCAGCATGCTCCTTGACATACAGGTTGGGGCTGAGTCCGTCAGCCTACAGGATGGATAACCTTGATGTTGTGTTTCCCTGGGGCTTAAGAGTGACAATAGGTAATGGGAACATTTGACAGCATGTAGGGAAGGAGGTGTGATACTCTCGAGGCACTCAAGCCATCAGTGCTATTAGGAGCTCTGCAATCTGATGTTTTCCAGCTCAGCTGAGTCTTCTGTTGACCTATCTAAATGTTTAGGATAACAGCATTTCTGCTTCTCTTGTGTATTTTTTTTTTATTCTGTATACTGGAAACAGACTATGAATAATTAATGAGCAATTTTTATTGTAGCTCATGAAACTATAATGATCCTAAGTTTGTTGCATGATACAGATAATGTGGTAGGATTAGTCCTGCAGTTTCACTGCAAATGGCCATGTTCCCTTTTTGAAGTTTAATGAGCTCTTGCTGCAACAAAGAACAACAGTAGGCGCTTAAAGAAAATTCACTTTTCAACCTAATTTGCAGATATTGAAGCAAAAGCTAAGGAATGACATAGCGATAGATTCCGTGATTTTGATATTTATCGGATCCTAGTGTATGGTGACTGTGTATGTTTCAGAGGGAAACACATTTCTTTCTTTTAAACAGGACGATTTTATAGACTTACAAATCACTAACACGCTTTCAGGTCTTGGGTTGTGATTTTTTAATTTTTTTCACGTAAATGGATTTGATTCTTCTCTTCATTCACATGGAACACTGATTCCTTGTTTCTTATTCTGATGGTAGAGGAATAGTGCTCCTCTCCCTTTCCATCTTTATTAGCATCACTCCACCCCCAGCCTCCACTCCATCCAATATCAGTATCATGAAGAAGCATTTGCTACTGAGGTTTAGGTATGATTGGTAAAAAATAAAATAAAATCTCATATATATATATGAACCCAGATTATGAACCTGCTATCAAAAAGACCACTCACTATCCAGGTCTCCCTGTTTCTCGGTGCCTCTGTGTTTATGCAGACGTCGTAAAGCCGCATGTTATTGCTTACGCTGCAGAGATCTCAACTGATCTTTCAACAACTTCAGCATGTTTTCTCCAGGAATGAGTCAGTGAAACAAAAAGGCCACATCAAAGAGGAGCCTTCAGGGTTTTTGAGCTGCCTGCGTACCTTGGACATGGATCTCTCTGCCTCTAAAAGGCCAGAGTGGGAGCGGGAGGTGGTTCAAATGTTGCATCAACATACAGTAATTAATTCTATGCTGGAAGGAGATGACACATTTGGAGACAACTTGAAATGACCCACTGAAACATAGGAAACATGGAGAGTGGGACTGACCAACTTGATGGAAAAGCCAAGTTCTGTCGATGTTTGACTTGTGGGGAATTCTTACTGCAATTTCGGAGGCTCTCTCCAATGTAGTACTAGTTTGTTTCATATGTGTCTCATTGGCCCTTGGGCACCTCAGTGAAACAGATTCTCTCTCTCAAAAAACAAGAAGAGTTTTGAGATTTTTATTCTACTTTTCTTTCCTGTTAATGTACAGTATAAATAAGCACTGTTGTATTTTTATGTTTACCTTATATTCAGCTGCCTTAATACAGTCTGAATTTAAAAAGATTTTCTTATATTTCTTGATTGTTCTAGGTATACATAATTCTGTGAGTAATCGTTTTTATATTCCATATTGTTTTCAATATTTGTATCATTTATTTCATTTTCACATCTTATTTCATCTGCTAGTTGTATTACAACATCTCAAACAATGTTGAAAATTAAACAGAGGACATTCTCACTTTATTTATGCTTTCAATGTGTTTTATATTGGTTTCTCATAAATGCTTTCTCATGCATAGGAAGCTTCCTCTGATGTTTATTTTAATTAAAGTCAAGAAGAGTTCTTACAAAATAGTAGTAAATGACTTTTTTTTTGAGAATTTTTTTATTGTTAGGTTAATCACCATACATTACATCATTAGTTTTTGATGTAGTGTTCCATGATTCATTGTTTGTGTGTAACACCCAGTGCTCCATGCAGAACGTGCCCTCTTTAATACCCATCACCAGGCTAACCCATCCTCCCACCCCCCTCCCCTATAGAACTCTCAGTTTGTTTTTCAGAGTCCATGATCTCTCATGGTTCATCTCCCCCTCCGATTTCCTCCCCCCTCATTCTTCCCCTCCTGCTATCTTCTTTTTTTTTGTTGTTCTTAACATATATTGCATTATTTGTTTCAGAGGTACAGATCTGTGATTCAACAGTCTTGCACAATTCACAGCGCTCACCATAGCACATACCCTCCCCAATGTCTATCACCCAGCCACCCCATCCCTCCCACCCCACCCCCCACTCCAGCAACCCTGAGTTTGTTTCCTGAGATTAAGAATTCCTCATATCAGTGAGGTTATATGATACATGTCTTTCTCTGATTGACTTATTTCACTCCGTATAATACCCTCCAGTTCCATCCACGTCATTGCAAATGGCAAGATTTCATTCCTTTTGATGGCTGTGTAATATTCCATTGTATATATATACCACCTCTTTTTTATCTATTCATCTGTCGACGGACATCTTGGCTCGTTCCATAGTTTGGCTATTGTGGACATTGCTCCTATAAACATCGGGGTGCACATACCCCTTCGGATCCCTACATTTGTATCTTTGGGGTAAATACCCAGTAGTGCAATTGCTGGGTCATATGGTAGCTGTATTTTCAACTTTTTGAGGAACCTCCATACTGTTTTCCAGAATGGCTGCACCAGCTTGCATTCCCACCAACAGTGTAGGAGGGTTCCGCTTTCTCCGTATCCACACCAACATCTGTTATTTCCTGACTTGTTAATTTTAGCCATTCTGACTGGTGTGAGGTGGTATCTCATTGAGGTTTTGATTTGGATTTCCCTGATGCTGAGCGATGTTGAACACTTTTTCATGTGTCTGTTGGCCATTTGGATGTCTTCTTTGGAAAAATGTCTGTTCATGTCTTCTGCCCATTTCTTGATTGGATAATTTGTTCTCTGGGTGTTGAGTTCAATAAGTTCTTTATAGATTTTGGATACTAGCCCTTTATCTGATATGTCATTTGCAAATATCTTCTCCCATTCTGTTGGTTGTCTTTTGGTTTTGTTGACTGTTTCTTTTGCTGTGCAAAAGCTTTTTATCTTGATGAAGTCCCAATAGTTCATTTTTGCCCTTGCTTCCCTTGCCTTTGGCGATGTTTCTAGGAAGAAGTTGCTGCAGCTAAGGTCGAAGAGTTTGCTGCCTGTGTTCTCCTTTAGGATTTTGATGGACTGCTGTCTCACATTTAGGTCTTTCAACCATTTGGAGTCTATTTTTGTGGTGGTGTAAGGAAATGGTCCAGTTTCATTCTCCTGCATGTGGCTGTCCAATTTTCCCAACACGATTTGTTGAAGAGACTGTCTTTTTTCCATTGGACATTCTTTCCTGCTTTGTCAAAGATTAGTTGACCATAGAGTTGAGGGTCCATTTCTGGGCTCTCTATTTTGTTCCACTGATCCATGTGTCTGTTTTTTTGCCAGTACCATACTGTCCTGATGATGACAGCTTTGTAATAGAGCTGGAAGTCTGGAATTGTGATGCCGCCAGCTTTGCTTTTCTTTTTCAACATTCCTCTGTCTATTTGGGGTCTTTTCTGGTTCCATACAAATTTTAGGGTTACTTGTTCCATTTATTTGAAAAAAGTGGATGGTATTTTGATGGGGATTGCATTGAATGTGTAGATTGCTCAAGGTAGCATTGACATCTTCACAATATTTGTTCTTCAAATCCATGAGCATGGAACGTTTTTCCATTTCTTTGTGTCTTCCTCAGTTTCTTTCATGAGTATTTTATAGTTTTCTGAGTACAGATCCTTTGCCTCTTTGGTTAGATTTATTCCTAGCTATCTTATGGTTTTGGGTGCAATTGTAAATGGGATCGACTCCTTAATTTCTCTTTCTTCTGTCTTGTTGTTGGGGTATAGGAATGCCACTGACTTCTGTGCATTGATTTTATATCCTGCCACTTTACTGAATTCCTGTATGAGTTCTAGCAGTTTTGGGGTGGAGTCTTTTGGGTTTTCCATCTAAAGTATCATATCATCTGCAAAGAGTGAGAGTTTGACTTCTTCTTTGCCGGTTCAGATGCCTTTTATTTCTTTTTGTTGTCTGATTGCTGTGGCTAGGACTTCTAATACTATGTTAAATAGCAGTGGTGATAGTGGACATCCCTGCTGTGTTCCTGACCTTAGGGGGAAAGCTCTCAGTTGTTCCCCATTGAGAATGATATTCGCTGTAGGTTCTTCATAGATGGCTTTTATGATATTGAGGTATGTACCCTCTATGCCTATACTCTGAAGAGTTTTGATCAAGAAAGGATACTGTACTTTGTCAAATGCATTTTCTGCATCTATTGAGAGGATCATATGATTCTTGTTCTTTCTTTTTTGATGTATTGTATCACGTTGATTGATTTGCGGATGTTGAACCAACCTTGCAGCCCAGGGATAAATCCCACTTGGTCGTGGTGAATAATCCTTTTAATGTACTGTTGGATCCTATTGGCTAGTATTTTGGTGAGAATTTTTGCATCCATGTTCATCAAGGATGTTGGTCTGTAATTCTCCTTTTTGGTGGGGTCTTTGTCTGGTTTTGGGATCAAGGTAATGGTGGCCTCATAAAACGAGTTTGGAAGTTTTCCTTCCATTTCTACTTTTTGGAACAGTTTCAGAAGAATAGGTATTAATTCTTCTTGAAATGTTTGGTAGAATTCCCCTGGGAAGCCATCTGGCCCTGGGCTCTTGTTTGTTGGGAGATTTTTGATGACTGCTTCAATTTCCTTAGTGGTTATAGGTCTGTTCAGGTTTTCTATTTCTTCCTGGTTCAGTTTTGGTAGTTGATACATCTCTAGGAATGCATCCATTTCTTCCAGGTTATCTAATTTGCTGGCATAGAGTTGCTCATAATATGTTCTTATAATTGTTTGTATTTCTTTGGCGTTGGTTGTGATCTCTCCTCTTTCATTCATGATTTTGTTGATTTGGGTCATTTCTCTTTTCTTTTTGATAAGTCTGGCCAGGGGTTTATCAATCTTGTTAATGCTTTCAAAGAACCAGCTTCTAGTTCTGTTGATCTGTTCTACTGTTCTTTTAGTTTCTATTTCATTGATTTCTGCTCTGATCTTTATTATTTCTCTTCTCCTGCTGGGTTTAGGCTTTATTTGCTGTTTTTTCTCCAGCTCCTTTAGGTGTAGGGTTAGGCTGTGTATTTGAGACCTTTCTTGTTTCTTGACAAAGGCTTGTATTGCTATATACTTTCCTCTTAGGACTGCCTTTGCTGTATCCCAAAGATTTTGAACAGTTGTGTTTTCATTTTCACTGGTTTCCATGAATTTTTTAAATTCTTCTTTAATTTCCTGGTTGACCCATTCATTCTTTAGTAGGATGCTCTTTAGCCTCCATGTATTTGAGTTCTTTCTGACTTTCCTCTTGTGATTGAGTTCTAGTTTCAAAGCATTGTGGTCTGAAAATATGCAGGGAATAATCCCAATCTTTTGGTACCGGTTGAGACCTGATTTATGACCGAGGATGTGATCTATTCTGGAGAATGTTCCATGGGCACTAGAGAAGAATGTGTATTCCGTTGCTTGGGGATGGAATGTTCTGAATATGTCTGTGAAGTCCATTTGGTCCAGTGTGTCATTTAAAGCCTTTATTTCCTTGTTGATCTTTTGCTTAGATGATCTGTCCATTTCAGTGAGGGGGGTGTTAAAGTCCCCCACTATTATTGTATTGTTGTCGATGTGTTTCTTTGCTTTTGTTATTAATTGCCTTATCTAATTGGCTGCTCCCATGTTAGGGACATAGATATTTACAATTGTTAGATCTTCTTGTTGGATAGACCCTTTAAGTAGGATATAGAGTCCTTCCTCATCTCTTATTACAGTCTTTAGTTTAAAATCGAATTTTTCTGATATAAGGATTGTCACCCCAGCTTTCTTTTGGTGTCCATTAGCATGGTAAATGGTTTTCCACCCCCTCACTTTCAATCTGGGCAGTGTCTTTGGGTCTAAAATGAGTCTCTTGCAGACAGCATATCGATGGGTCTTGTTTTTTAATCCAATCTGATAGCCTGTGTCTTTTGATTGGGGCATTTAACACATTTACATTGAGGGTAACTATTGAAAGATAGGAATTTAGTGCCATTGTATTGCCCATAAGGTGAATGTTACTGTATATTGTCTGTGTTCCTTTCTGGTCTATGATACTTTCAGGCTCTCTCTTTGCTTAGAGGACCCCTTTCAAGATTTCTTGTAGGGCTGGTTTCGTGTTTGCAAATTCCTTTAGTTTTTGGAAACTTTTTATCTCTCCTTCTATTTTCAATGACAGCCTAGCTGGATATAGTATTCTTGGCTGCATATTTTTCTCGTTTAGTGCTCTGAATATATCATGCCAGTCCTTTCTGGCCTGCCAGGTCTCTGTGGATAGGTCTGTTGCCCATCTAATGCTTCTACCATTGTAGGTTACAGATCTCTTGTCCCGAGCTGCTTTCAGGATTTTCTCTTTGTCTCTGAGACTTGTAAGTTTTACTATTAGATGTCGGGGTGTTGACCTATTTTTATTGATTTTGAGAGGGGTTCTCTGTGCCTTCTGGATATTGATGCCTGTTTCCTTCCCCAAATTAGGGACGTTCTCTGCTATAATTTGCTCCAATATGCCTTCTGCCCCTCTCTCTCTTCTTCTTCTGGGATCCCAATTATTCTAATTTTGTTTCATCTTATTGTATCACTTATCTCTCGAATTCTGCCCTCATGATCCTGTAGTTGTTTATCTCTCTTTTTCTCAGCTTCTTTTTTTTCCATCATTTGGTCTTCTATATCACTGATTCTCTCTTCTGCCTCCTTTATCCTAGCAGTTAGCACCCCCATTTTTGATTGCACCTCATTAATAGCCCTTTTGATTTCGATTTGGTTAGATTTCAGTTCTTTTATTTCTCCAGAAAGGGTTTCTCTAGTAACTTCCATGCTTTTTTTCAAGCCTAGCTAGTATCTTTAAAGTCATGATTCTGAACTCTAGGTCCGACATCATACTAATGTCCATATTGAGTAGGTCCCTGGCAGTCGGTACTACCTCTTGTTCTTTTTGTTGAGGTGATTTTTCCATCTTGTCATTTTGTCCAGAGGAGAATAGATGAATGAGAGAACAAAATGCTAACAGGGTAACAACATCCCCAGAAAATATACTCTAAACAAATCAGAAAGACCTGAAGCCGGGGGAAAAGAAACGGAAAGAAAGAAAAAAGAGAAAGGAAAAAGATAAAAACAAACAAAAACAGAACAAAATAAAACAAAAAAAACCAGAATATGATCAAATATGATCAGGCTGTTGCATAGGTCAGTGCCACACATTTGATTTTGGGTGTATTTTGGTCTGTTAAAAGAAAGTGCCTCCCAAAATTTTAAAGAAAGAAAAACTTATATATGTACAAAAATAAGGGTTGATACAATGAAGGGATGGAATATGACTGTAAAGATGAAAATTATAAAAAATTTTATAAAAGGAATTGATAAGAAGTTGTTTGAAAAAAGAAAGGATTTAAAAGAAAAAAAAAAGGGAGAGAATGTGATCAGGCAGGAGACTAGAACAAAGCCATACACTAGAGTTTTAGGGTATATTTTGGTCTGATAGAAGAAACTGTATCTCAAAATTTTAAAGAGAAAACAACTTATATATATATGCCAAAAATAAGGGTAACTAGTATGAAGGGATAGAATATGACTCTAAAAATGAAAAATAAAAATTTTTTTTAAAAAAGGGATTGATAAGCTGTTGGTTGAAAAAGGGAAAAAGAAAAATTAAAAAGAAAGACAGTCAAAAAAAAAAGTTAACTGTGAAAGAGTAAAGAATCATGGTAAAAAAGCCATGAATTCTATGTGCAGTATTCCCCTAGCGCTGGAGTTCTGCCGTTCTCATTGATCGGTAAACTTGGTCTTGGCTGGCTGTTCTCGCTGATCCTCTGGGGAGGGGCCTGTTGCCGTGGTTCCCAAATGTCTTTGCCGGAGGCAGAATTGCCCCGCCCTTGCCGGTCTGGGCTAAGTAATCTGCTAGGGTTTGCTCTCAGGAGCTTTTGTTCCCTGCAAGCTTTCCGTACAGCTTTGGAGGACGAGAGTGAAAATGGCGGCCTCCCAATCTCCGCCCGGGAGGAGCCGAGAACTCAGGGCCCCGCTTCCAAGTGAGCCCCCAGAGAAAAGCCGTCAGTCACTCCCGTCTCCCCGGTCTCTGGCCGCACCCCGTGCTCACCCGGCCTGTGACCGCGCGTTTCTATTTCTGGCACCCGACTCGGTGTGGAGTCTCCAAACCCAGCAGATCCCTGCAGTGCGCTCCCGCGCGGCTCCTCCCGGGGGAGGAAGGTGAGTCTCCCCGGATCTGCCGCTTGTTGGGTCCCTGCTGGAGGAGCAGTGGCCCGACTGTGCCGCGGATCATGGCTTATGGCAACCCCGAGCTGAGAGCCCGCGCCTCAGCTCTGTCTCTGTAGCCGGCTTCCCCGCTCCAATACCTGGGAGCTCTGCTGCAGTCAGGCACCCCTGGTCTTTCTGTGACCCCGAGGGTCCTGAGACCACACTGTCCCGGAGGGTTCCACCCCCCACTTAGCCACCGGAGTGACGTCCCTCAGTGGAGCAGACTTCTAAAAGTTCCGATTTTGTGCTCCACGGCTCTGTCACTTGCCAGAAGCGGCTGACGGAGGCCCCTCCCTCGCCGTCTATCCTCCCGAATATCGCCTCGGATTCACTTCTCCGCACATCCTACCTTCCAGAAAGTGGTCGCTTTTCTGTTCAGAGAGTTGTTGCTATTCTTTTCTTCGATCTCCTGTTGAGTCTGTAGGTGTTCAGAATGGTTTGATCCCTATCCAGCTGAATTCCTAGGATCAGACGAAATTTAGGTCTCCTTCTTCTCCTCCATCTTGCTCTGCCCCTCAGTAGTAAATGATTTTTAACATCTATTGACATAATCACATTTTTTCTTTTAATTTGTTAATATAGATTTAATTGATAGATTTTTTAAATGTTGATTCATACTTCTATAACTAAAATAAACTATACTTGGTCATAGTTTGTGTTACTACAAGGCTGAATATAATTTGCTAACATTCCATTTAAAACATGTTTAATTTTATAAATGAAATTCGGGTTTCTTCTTTTATCCCAGTTTTATCCAACTTTTGTGTTAAGACATGATGACTTAATGGGGCACCTGGGTGACTCAGTCATTAAGCGTCTGCCTTCGGCTCAGGTCATGGTCCCAGGGTCCTGGAATCGAGCCCCACATCAGGCTCCCTGTTCGGCGGGAAGCCTGCTTCACCCTCTCCCACTCCCCCTACTTCTGTTCTCTCTCTCTCTCTGTCTCTCTCTTTCAAATAAATAAAATCTTTAAAAAAAAAAAGACATGCTGACTTAGTAAACTTTATTTCTTAGTCCTTGTGTTGTGTGCTTTTATCTTCTCTTCTTAATCAGGATGCCAAAAGGCTGCTTGTTTTATTTGTCTTTTCGAATAATCAGCTTTCAGTTTAATTTATCCTTTGTTTGCTTGTTTGCTTGATTTTTTGTTTTGATGTTGTCTATCTGGAACAAGTTCCCTGAGATTTTCATATAGTTCTCCCTACCTCATTTTGAAAGTCTCAGCTCAGATGCCTCCAGTGAAACTTTGTTGATAACATTTCATTGTCACCCTCCCATCCTAGGCCATCCTATTGCATTACCCTATTTTATGTACTGTATTTATAATTTGTATCACTATCTGAAATTATCCACTTATTTTTAGGTTTTCAAGTAGATTTTATTTGTTGCAACCATTTTCAATTTACAGAAAAAATGGGAAGATAGTCCAGGGTTACCATGTACCTCACACCTAGTTTCCTCTGTGATTACATCTTACGTCAGTATGGTACATTGGTCACAATTAATGATACATTGTTATTAATTAAGATTGTACTTTATTCAGATTTCCTTTTACCTAATGTTCTTCTCCTGTTCCGGGATTCCATCTAGAATGCATTCACATTGAGTTGTAATGTCGCCTTAGGCTCTTCTGGACTACCACAATTTCTTAGTCTTCTTTTGTTGTTGAGGATTCTGACAGTTTTTTAGGAATATTGGTCAGGTAATTTGTAAGATGCCTCTTGATTGAAACTTGTCTGGTTTTGTTTTGGTTTGTTTTTTTTCATGATTATATAGAGGGTTATGGGTTTGGGGACAAAGACCACAGACGTAAAGAGCCATTTTCATCACTTTCTATCAAGGGTATGTACTATTAACAGGATCTATCACAGATGATGTTGACTTTGATCTCCTGGCTGAGGTAGTGTTTGTCAGGTTTCTTGGACGATGAAATTATTCTTTTCCATCCTGCCCATATTGTATTAAAAGTCTAGGGAGGGGTGCTGGGTGGCTCAGTCAGTTAAGTGGCCAACTCTTGATTTCTGTTCAGGTCATGATCTCAGGGTCCTAGGATCAAGCTCCACATGGCGTTCCGCACTCAACACAGAGTCTGCTTGAGGATTCTCTTTCTCTCTCCCTCTGCCCCTCCCCTGCTCCTGCTCTCTCTGTCTCTCAAAAATAAATAAATAAATATTTTTTAAAAAAAGTGTAGGGAGTTATGTTTCTTTTCACTGAGTGTGAAATAGCTACATAAATTATTCATTTTTCGTTCATCGGTTAATTATCATCAATCATTTACTGCCATATCCCTGAATCTGGACGAGTAGCAAAACACAAGAACAACAACAACAAAACAACTCCTAGTCACTGTTCAATGAATGTTTGTCAAATTAATGTATAAATTAATTACTGGCCAATTTATTTTAGGTTTTTTTTCTCTGCTCTTTTATTCAAGTTTATTTTGTTTTCTTAGGTTAACTCCTTAAGTTGAATGTTTAATTCATTTATTTCCAGTCTTTCTTTTTTAAATAAAAACATTTCAAGCTACAGCTTTTCTTCTGAGTTCAGCTGCATCCCAGTCTTGATTGTTGTATTCACATCATATGACTTGTATTTTGTATTTTTGTTGCATTTTTAATTCTTGGATTATTTACAAGACTGTTTTTTAATTTAGACGCACTTAGATTTTTGTGTTTTTTGTGTGTTTTTTTTCCTCATTTGCTTCAAGGAATTTTAGTGTTTTCTTTGTGGCCACATATGTAATCACTTTCTGTAAATTTATATCCCATAGGCATAAAAAAAGACTACATTTTCTGTTGTATTGTACAAATTACCCACTTATATACACAAAATAAAAATTTTGTACTTGATCTTTTTCTGGCTCCCTATTTGAAATATTTAGAATTCAGGTTTCAGAATCTTATGTATTGGCCATTATAATATATATCTTCTTTCAAAACAGAAAGCTTTTTACCCTTTATATTACTGTAATTCACTATGGTTATTGTTATCTCTTTAGATTTCACTTTAACTTTTAGTTATTCTTTGCATATCACTTTCATTTTGTTTTGCTCTCTTTTTCCTTCTAGCCACAGGACATGAGTTTCCAGTGACCTCTAGGCCTGAAATGCGCTCTTCTGTAAAATCCCTTGTCCCCTTATTATCTGATACAGTCCCTCTGCTGACAGCTCCCCACAGTATTTTACAAAGATGGGTCATACACTTACTGTTTTGTAACTTGCTTTGCCCTAGACCAGTATGTCCAAATACCAGCCTTGTCTCTACCCAGGGGATTTTTTGACCCCTTAGACCTTCTGTTCCAAAATAGACCTCTCAACCTGTATGTCAGAAACTTGCTCTTTATGCATTCTTTTGCCCACTGATGTTTCAGTTGTCAACCTACAACCTAGGAGTCATCTCAGGTTTGATGCCCTACTCAAGGGAAGATGCTAGGGGCAGAGGATGGTGAGGACAGACCTGTGCACCCAGGGGCTCCCCATACACCTTGGCTCTACCCTTTGAATTGGATCCTGGCATCCTAAAGGCTTCCTTGTAGAAAAACCATTGAATCATTGGCTTCATTGAGAGTTTAGCTACATTTTATGGCCTCCTGGACTATGAAGTTAAAATTCACAAGACCTAGAAAGCATACATTACAATAACACCTTTCATTTTCTTGGTCAAAATGCTTTGAGTTGCAGGAACGTTTTCATTTTTATAACTCTATTAAATGTGTTTATGGAGGTTTGCTTCTTTTTACCCCAGGCTTAACCAAATTCTAAAAGAGGGCTTCACAAACTGTCTTGTGCCTCCAAGCCACCCAGGGATTTTACAGAAATACAGATCCTGACTTAGGAGGTCTAGGAGGGGGGCAGGTTTATACATTTATAACAAGCTTTAGTGCTGCCAATATTGCTAATCCTGCAGACCCCAATTTGTGGAACAAGGGTATGAAGTCCTTCTGGATGTTTCTTTGAGTTTGATCTTTGGATTTAGTTCCCGAGTCCCTCAAAAAAACAAACAAAAAAAAACCCAAAAAAAACAAAAAACCTCTGTGATAGACACATTTCATTTTCTACCTAAAAATTTTAAGCAACTTGAAAATCCATGTCATTTATTAGGGCTGGCTATAAATATTTATTTCAAAAGTCAACTGAATCCTAAAGAATCGGAATCTGTTGGCTCAAACAAGATACAAAACAATATATCTTATAGAAGTCAGTTCCCAGATGAAGTTCTAACATGATCTGAATATTAGCAAGTTGGGTGGCCAACTTATGGCCTGCCCAAGACTTTCCTGGTTTTAGCACTCCTAGTGATGTTTCTTGGGAAATACCCCAGTCTTGGGAAAACTGTGACTGTTAATAGCAGCATGAGGAAGACTCTTCTATGATCTAGAACATGTCCTATGCTCCCAAAGTGGCTGTTTAAAAGGCACAATACTCCCTGACACACATAAGTGTTGGTGTATACCTTGAACAACAAATCATTAACATAATAAAAAATATTTAAAAGTTTATTCTTAAACATGAAAAAAAATCACTTTTCCTTAATTACTCCTCCTAAGAGGTAAGCAGGCTTAGAGCCTTATACTGGGGTTGGAGTGCCTTGCCCGAGGTCCCATAACATTGAGGTTTCAAGTTCTTTATCTATGCTCATGGTGAGTACACAATGTCACTCGCTCTCTAAACTAGATGAGTATTTATTAAATTGGGTTTTGGGCAATTAGTTTTATTTTGGAACTTCTCCTTAAGATGACTTATTAAAAACCAACGAACACGCAAAATATTCTTTCTTCGGGGCGCCTGGGTGGCTCAGTCGTTAAGCGTCTGCCTTTGGCTCAGGTCATGATCCCAGGATCCTGGGATCGAGCCCCGCATCGGGCTCCCTGCCCCGCGGGAAGCCTGCTTCTCCCTCTCCCACTCCCCCTGCTTGTGTTCCCTCTCTCGCTGTGTCTCTCTCTGTCAAATAAATAAATAAAATCTTTAAAAAAAACCAACAACATTCTTTCTTCTATTTTGTATAGCTGCATATGCAAGAGATAAACGGGATATATTTTAAATATTCTGTCTTTTGAAAACTGAATTTCTTCATGGTTTACATCTGGAAATGTTAGTCACATTTGCTAGTTGTTTTCCGTGGAATGTTGGTTATCTTACCAGCCATGATATTAATGATATTGTTTGAAAAATTTACCTCACATTTGTTAAAATTAACTAAAATTTCCTGTAAAAGCAAACAAGGAAAAAGCATACAGTATCTCATCTTTCTAGTGGGATTGTGAGATAAATGACACAAATCCATTCTAATTAGATCCAGAAATCCATGGGCATTTGACAATTAGTAGTAACAATTGTTCCATTAATAATGTATAATATTCCTAATGCCAAGGGTGTTGTGTTATTAAGTGAAAAAAGCTCTGAAAAAGTCTTCGTTTAAAAAAGAGCAAGCTTGAGTGTGGCAAAACTTCAGTTTTGTGATGATTCAACATGCGAAGTGGATTTATTAAAGCCTGAAATCAAACCGTGCTTCCAGAATGTGAAAGAGCTGTCTGGAGCAGTGTTCTGCTTAAAATCACTAACTGACTAAAAAATGTCTTCAGCCACTACCAAGTAATAGGCATTAGATACGGGTCATCAGTTTTCATTGGAATGGTGGCAATATCAGTTAGTATTTGTCAAAACCCTAAATACCTTGTAAGTAAAGTATTCCAACAGACTGTAAATGTTCGCCTTAGAAACTCTTGGAGAAGTGGACATGTGGAACTGGAAAATTGCCTGAGAAACTGACTAATAGAACTGCTTCCACGCAGAGATGCTCTTGAGCTTGGAACTTATCCCAAATTAGATGTATTGAGATCGCTGAGCTGTGTTTTGCAATTCAAATATTCCAGCACTTCCCACAGCAACCTCCTAGGCTCCCTGATGGTGGGGTCTTTTGAATGTTCACACATATGTGGGGGGCTTTGTTCCCTGGAGTATGAAGCCTCAGTAAGATTAGGTAGAAAAGAGACTGCATGAGGCATATTTGAGAGCTGCGCTTTGATGGTAAACTCAAACTTCGAAAAAAATCTCGAAGTGAATAACTTTTGAAGCTTCTGATCCCAGATGGTGTTAAAGACCGCCGTTTAGTATTACTGCTCAGTGGCTCTTCAAGTCTGTCTATATTATGTAAAAGACACCAACCATTCATTAAATGTCAAGAAATTTTGTGTTGGTAAAAGTCATGGAGACATTAGAAGGGTATGTAGTTCACCTGTGGCCAAGCCATTTGGTCCCAGATTAATTCCTTTGACCAGGAAAGAACGTTACTCTGTTACCTGAATTCTTCTTTCCCTGGTCTTAAAATTGGGTCCCAGGCAATCTCCTGTACTCACTAGATTTATCTGCTATTCCAGAGGTCTGAGAAAATCGCCCCTGTTTGCAGCACTAAGGGATCTGCAGGCTGGAGTCATCGCTTCCTGTTAAGACATCTTTGTTCAAGTGTTTAATCTTAGAAATGGCTGATGATCAGACTCATCAAAACAATATGGGAAATGACTATTCTGTTTGGTCTGATACCCTGCACCTTCCTGTGGCACTTACGCACATAACTACCAGGCTGTAGAGTGACAGATCTCCTTGTGTTGAGTTTAAGCTCCTTGCGGACCGAGGCTAGGTCCCATCATCCTCGTGTCTCCCCAGATCTAACGTGGCCCATCCGAGATGTCACCGTGAGTGCTGCCATGTCTGGGAACTCTCTGGTCCCAGTCATTGCATCTCTCAGCAGCCAGCCTGTAACGGAAGACCTTCCTGCGCTCTGAGCTTCAGCATCATGGCACATACTGCACTGTCTTGTCTGTTTCTCCAACTATATTCTGGGGATCAGATCTTTCATTTTTGTGCCTCCAGTGCCAAATGCAGTAGGTGCTCAATACGTGTTGAGAGAAATGAATGAATGGAAGGCTCTCAAAATCATTGAGCTGAATTGAATAGAGCAGGCACACCCTCTAGCTATCGCTGGGGTCGGATTTAGTGCAGGTGATGTAATGTAACTTGACAGGGTAGTTAAATATTGACAGGCAGGAGAAGCATACTGGGAATGTTCAGAAAGAGGAAAGGAAGGTTTGACTGGGGCTGTCAGATCAGAGAGCTGAGGCCATACGGAGCCATACTGACTGGCTGCAGTGTCCTGATGGCCCAGGAAGGTCATTCGCTGGTGTACTTGGCTTCTGCTTCAGGAGAGGTAAGGTTTGGAGCCTGGCTGGGAAGATAATGGGTTGTGATGTGAGTAAATGCAGACCCCGTGCCTGTGGTTTAGAAATGGCTGGCATCCCAGACACTCTCTGCTGGCTGCCCATTCTTGTACAGCTCAGGCTGATCCTCATTTAAGGCAAGGAACAGGAGTTCTATTTGAGTCTGTCTCCTCTCACCCCATATTACCACACTCCCAAATGGTTTGTGCTTTAATATAACCTCTTAAAGTGATTGGGGTTGGATGCTGGTGCATGTGTTTGGAATGCTTAGTTGAGGACTTTGTCCATATGAATTCATTTGTAAGTGCTCTTTGATGCTAACGATTAGAGACATACATAGCAATAGGATTAGGAGGTCATGAACATGTTCAGTGCTACCTGAGTGCCACTTGGTCTATGCAGGGGTAGAGTGCAGAGGGAGATGTACACTTGAGGTAATGTTTTTAGCTCTCATATCAACTGAGGGAGCAAGCAGAGGTGAGTTCAAGGAGAATATCGGGTAAGTGGGAAAATGCCAACAGACAGCAGGTGGAGCAATGGTTTAAGTAGGTCTAGCACTGCATTTAGAAAGGGATACAGGTCACCTTGAGGGGAAAAAAAAAAACACCCCATTTGATTTGAGAAAGACTGTTTAATTAACTGGCATGTAACAGGTTAGTTTCTAAGGAGACAAAAGTGGGTGTCCTGCTCATAAGTCAGATGCACCCATAAAAAACGGCCAAGGCAAGTAGTCTCTATTTGGTTCCTTGTCTTTTAGAGAAAGAGAATATGCTGGGTGTCCAACATGGGTTCAGATCTCAGCTTTGCAGATTAGGGCAGCTTAATGTCTGTGAGTCTCTATTTCTTCACCTGTGAAATGGGCAGAATGAGCCTCCTGGCAGGTTGTTGGGAGGCTTGAATAAAATAAGACATAAAAAACCACACTAGAGTCGGCATGGTCTGGAGCTGTTCCCTCCAAAATATTTGCTCCCCTCTCCCAAGTTCCAAAGGCTTATTTTCTTTTATCTCTTGCTGAATAACAGCTTTACTGAAATATAATTCACATACCATAATACCCGCTCGTTAAAAGTGTACTATTCAGTAGTTTCTAGGATATTCTCAGAGTTGTGCAACATCACCACTACCAATTTTGAAACATTGTCTCATGACAAAAATCTCATACCCACTAGTGGTCACTCCTCATTTCCTCCCAGCGTCCCCAGTCATAGGCAACAGCAGTCTCCTTTCTGTATCTATAGATTTTGCCTATGCTGGACTTTACATATAAGTGGAATTATACAATATGTTATCTTTTGTCACTACCTTCTTTGACTCACCATAATATTTTCAAGGTTCATCCATACAGTAGCATGTATTGGTACTTCATTTTCTTTAGTTGCCAAGTAATATTCCATGGTATGCCTAAAGAACATTTTATTTATCCATTTCTCGCTTGATGTAAATCTAGATTATTTCTATTGTGGGGCTATTATGAATAGGTGAAACTCATGTAGAAGATTTTGTGTGGACAAATGTGTGGTTTTTTTAAAGATTTTATTTATTTTAGAGAGCATGAACATGCATCAGGACAGGGGGTGGGGTGAGGAGCAGAGAGGGAGGAGCAGAAGGGAAGGAAGAGAGAATCCCAAGCAGACTCTGTGCTTAGCGTGGAGCCCGACGCAGGACTCAGTCCCACAACCTCAAGATCATGACCTGGGCTGACATCAAGAGTTGGGTGCTTAACCAACTGAGCCACCCCAGTTGCCCCCAAATGTGTCTTTTTAATATAGTTGTAAAACTAGGCTCTTCCACACCATCTTCCTCAGAAATTGTGAGAGCAATAGAAAATACTGGGATATGGGCACCTGGGTGGCTCAGTAGGTTAGCGTCCAACTATTGATTTTAGCTCAGGTCATGATCTCAGGGTTGTGAGATCGAGCCCCACATCAGGCTCTGTGCTGGGCATTCTCTTTCTCCCTCTCCTTCTGTCCCTCCCCACACTCCCTCCCTCTCTCTCTCTTAAAAGAAAAAAAAAAATACTGGGGTAGGCTACCTTTTCCCTGTAGAAGTTGAGGAAAATAGCAAAATGCTCATCTCCTTCACAATATTGTTCTACAACAAATGGGTCTTTGGCATTGTTTAAAGTCTCATGCAAAAGTGGATCAAATAAACCACCTTCCTATACTAGCTTATGTGACCGTATCTTGTCTTGAGTTCTATATACATAATCACTATAGGATCAAGTGTGTGCCATGCATGCATGTAAACATGTTTTTTGTTTGTAGAAAGAAATCATGAATGGTTTTGCAGCTTAGGACAATAGAAGCAGCATATGGAAGTGAAGAGGTTGCAAAATCAAATGTTCGAATGGCCCAGGGAAATGAGATAAATGAATGAAATGCATGGCTGAGATAAGCAACTATGGGAGCATGATGATTCATTCTAAGTCACCCATGGCCTCACCATTGTGGAGACATTAGGGAGTGGGGGTGACTATGGAAAACCAGAGTGCATGTATCCTATCTAGAATGGGCAGAAATCATTGGAACTCCAGCTGATTGCACTCATGTAGGTACATGACCTTACTTGATAATGTCTTCTAACTTTTTCAAAGCAATTAATTTTTATTTTTTTAATCCACTTTGTGGTCCAAATGAAACATGCCTGTGAATCACATTTATCCCCTGAGGATCCATGGTGGGCTTTTAAGTGGGGTAAGTCATATTGCTTGGTGACCATAATATTTGAGGATTAATTCCAGTATTGCCCCCCACTAATTGCATTATTCTTGGTTTATCCCCATTTCTCTGCCCTCTGTTACCTATTTGGAAGATAAGGGGGATTTGATGAAATGTGCTCAGTTGGTCTTTTCACTTCTAATCTTCTAGGCTGGCATAAGGACAGCCCCAGTTCAGGGTTCTGTCTCTGACAGATTATGTGCAACACATTATGGACAGAAACACAGCCTTCCAACTGATGACAGCCTGAAAAGGCAAGGGGGCACTCTAAACAGCCTCCTTTACCCCTCATGTAGTGTGGATCCACTTGTGACAAGAATTCCCAACTTTTGACTGAAAAGGCCCTTTATTTTGCCTTCATTTTGGAAGGATATTTCCTCCGTAAATAGAATTCTAGGTGGACAAGTGTTATTTCTTTCATTGTGACCAAATCTGTCCTCAGCCTGAACTCACAAGTGTAAAAAAAATTAAAAAAATAAAATAAATCCATCACCTTATTACTGTGTCAAACACTTTATTTTTTATTTGTATAAAACCTAACTATTACCAGTACCGAGGGCAGTGGAGTTCTCTAGTTTTGATATTTGCGGATTTCATGGCAAAATGTTTCCAGTTATAACGGCCAAATGTTGCAGAGCCCGCAGCCCCAGTAATGAAAGCCCTGTGTGTTTGCCTTGCCCTGGTCTATGCCACCCAGTTGTGCCTTGATGTTGGGCCACAGACCCAGGAAAGCAAGGATGAAATCACAGCCTGGATACCAGCTTGAGCTGTGCTCTTGAGTTCTCTATTAGCTCATAGGATTCTTTGTTTTTCTCACACAGAGGCTGGTGTGGGAGTAACTTAAAACAATACTAGGAGCCACCTATTTTTCTCTTTGAGGCTGGCCCTGAGGTCTGAACAGTCAAATTACCACATACTTATGTTCAGTAGACTTTTCATTCCTTGCATAATTCACTCCTCCAAGCCATCCTGTGAGGTAGGACAGAGCTGTTGTCCCCACTTGACTGTTTAGGAAACTGAGGTGAAGTGCTTGTTCAAAGTCTGAGTTGATGAGTTGCAGAACTGAAATCAGGCTGTCCATCACCGGATGTATTTGTCAGTTACTTGGCCACACAGATGATTTCTTCCTCCACTGAATAAGTCATTAAAGCAAGGGCTAAGAAGTCTTTCATAGTAGCTTCTAACACTGTCCTCTGAGAAAGTGTCAGTTGTAAGGAGTGGTTTGTGAAGGTCCAGATCATATGTTGCCTGTATTTAAGTCAAGTGGGCCTTAAAATTTCTTCCTGTCTGCTCCTTGCATAGAAGCAAGTTTGCCTTTGAAAAAACTCTTGACTGAAAAGTCTTAGTTTTAAAGTAAAAAAGTTATTTCCCGTCACCAAGTTCAGCGTTTATAATAACAGCCCTCGCTGTTTGAATTTTTTTTTTTTTTTTACAAATTTCAAACAGATTTCTCACGTGGCAGTTTACATTTATTTTCTCCTGCTCCTTTTCTTCTCACTGAAAATGCCGAACAGCTGGCCACGTTGACGACATAATAGCCCTCTGCCATGCTGGTCTATTTGACCCATTCCATCCCCAGCCTTCTCTACTCCAGGCAAAATAATACCGAGACTATTTAGCCTTTGCTCCCAGGTCCTATTCTGCTGTCCTTTGATCTACATTGTGGTCCTCTGAATCCTCCCATTGAAGGCACGGAGGACAATAGTTCCATCTTGTAAAAAGTGAACTGAGGCCTCTCAAATGAGAGGTCACAAAGCCTGGGGCTCCCATCCCAACCCCTTGGATTAGCATGTTTCCCCACATCGTGTGCAGTGGTGTTCGCTCTTTGCTGGAAGGACACCTGCCACTGATCAGGCTCTTTGCTGGCTGGTTGGCAGACTGACCTCCTGAGCTCACAAAATCAACCCGAGAAAGTGAGTCAGCAGCTGATTCCATGCTGTGACATCTTTAGGAGTGCCTCAGGTTTACCTCATGGGAGAGAAGTGTGTGCCTTTGGCGGGGGTGGAGGGGTGGGGGAGGCAATCGGGGGTTAATGGGAAATCGCCATTTGGGGTTGTCACAAATCATGAGATGCTGGGCGAGCTGACCCTTCTGGCTCCTCTGGGGCCAATGTGAGCCAAATGCCAACCGTCGGGGGCCAATAATTGGAAAAATCAGATGAGTCAAGTGGAAGAGAATGTGGTCCTTGAAAGAAACAAAACACACAAAAGAATACTTTTTTTTTTTTTTAATTTTAAAATATACTCTCTAGGGCAAAAAGATATTTTCTTTATTCACATTAAAGCGTAAGAAGAAAAGTGTTTTTCATTTTAAGCAACATTTTTAAAGCAGAGTTTCTGGCAACGCTTTCATTGAAACTTGTATTTCTTACTGTAATTCTAAGCATTGCCCCACCCTTAGATGCGTGCAAACCCAAATATTTGGCAGGGAAAGGGGTTTTGTAAAATAAAAAGATGCTGCACTTGGAGGCCTGTTGTCTTAAACTTGAGAAGTTGCATGTTGCTTTGGAAATAGAGTTTTCTTCTCCAGGATAAACCCCTTTGATCTGGGGACCTGAGATATTTCTCACACAAAGCATAGAATGGCTAGTCTGGACTGAGCTGAAATCCTACTGAGTGATAAAAACAGAAAAAAAAAAAAAAAAAAAAAACAGCCTATAAACATCCTGCAGAGTGTGGCTGTTTCAATATGATACCAAACTGACTTGTTTGGATAATGCCAAAACCGATTCTTTTCAACGCCAAGTTGGGCACTAGGCCTTCCCCCTGCAAATCCACTTAAACAGTAGAGGGGGAGTTCACATCTTTCTGACAGAGTCAAGTCACTCTCAAGAAGCCCGTGGTGACCATTTGCTATGATCCTTCTCATCCAGGCAGCACAGAGTACAGCTTCTCTTCCCTTCTAAAAGGGTCACATTCTCAGATATGAAAAAGTTGTTCCAGAGTACACATTTTTTCTCTATAGTCTGATAGATGATTTCTGATAAACACATCCGAAAGGTGTCTCTACTGAGCCTGTTTGGAATTTAGAGAACAGAATACCTCTGTTTGCTAGGAGAGGAAGACCAGAATGAAATGGTCACTGGTTTCATTCTATGAAACAAGGGGCCTCATCTGTCCTGTTCCCTACTGGACCCAGAGTCCCACATGGCCCCTGGCACAGAGGATGGTGGTCCCTGGTTATTTGTTTAATGCATAATAACCTGTCACGTCATGAAGAGGTAGGGGAGACCTGACGTTTATCCCAGCCACGCAGAAACCTGAGACTGCTTAGTAGCAGAGAGGACCGGCAGTAAATGAAAAATAGAAATATTGTATTCGCTGTGACAATTGGTATAACTCACTTATTCTCAAAATCGAACCACGTTGCTTACCGTGTCCCGCTATGGCTCCCAGTGATGTCTTATTTTTGCTTAGATAAACTCGTCTCTGGGAATCAAAACCATATTTGATTGCTATCTATACTTCTATTACTACATATCCATTCAGCATAAGTGCATAACTTCAAAAATAGAAAAAAGAAAAATAGGATTTTGTTTTTTTTCTTCAAAAGCCTCAAAAAGAGAGTCTGTGTATACAGCGAAGGATGTGTGGCCTGCAACAACATGTTCAAATAAGAAATACAAATACCGTTTTGAGGTGGAGCTCTATTTGGGGAATTCGAGTTTCCCTTAATTAACAAAGCTGCAAATTATTTGCATGTTCGGCTGCCCTGTGGTCATTGGAACCCCTGGTGACCAAACACACTTGTTCAAAGAGCGAGCCAAAGCCCCTTTGACCTTCCCATGTATTGTCTGAGGGAGTGATGGTCAGCTGGCTCCCAAGTAAGGCGGGCCCACAGCTGCTCAGCCAGCTGGCTGTCACACGCATGCAGCAGAACTTGGAGGGGACCCATGGCCTCACCAGATGCCTTATGGCAGGGTTCAGTTGATGCCCCACATGGTGAAAACCGATTCCATATTTCACATAAAATGCCTGGGTTTGCATGTCATTGCCAATACTTTCCATCTCGCAGAGCGAGCACCTCACATTCGTAATTTAATTTTCCAAATGCACGAGCTGTGGTCAGATCCGCAGCCACTGGCCAATGCCAATGCACGGACTTCTGGCATTTTGCAGCGAATTCCAGATATACAGTCTCTTTGGCTGTGACGTGGTGCACATGGCAGCATTAATAACCCCGCTTCTGCCAGGAGGAGCCGAGGCAGCATCAGTGGGGTCTACCGGGTTGAATTAACCTGTGTAACCAGACTGAATAAATCTGAGGGCCTGGTGGACAGAAGCAGCTTGGTCTACGTATTTACTGATTTGGGAAACAGCTAAGCATAAAGGGAGCATATTGTGGGTCAGAGTTCAACACCAGAGAGGAATGAGAGACACCTATCAGTGAATCCTTGACACAACAGGCCACTTGAGGGACCATTAGCCAGGACCTACATCTGCCCCTGAATTTTAAATGCAATTTAACTCTCTTGATAAGTTAACTCGTGTGTTAAAGAATATGTAAAAATATCAAGCTCTGTCCCCATTACTAGTTGGTGTGCCATAATATTCCAGCTCTAATAGACTCCTTCCAGAGGAAATCTGATTTGTATAGCTAAAATTGTGACAGCATCATTATTAGAATGGCCTAGCCAGGAAAAACTATGACATTCGAACATGATGTGCATGGTAAGGGGATGGGGATAGAGGGATGGGCCTTATATTGAGCAGACTAAGGATTTATACAAAGTATCTTTTAATAAACACATAGGTGGACCTAAATATGAATCAATTTCATGCTTTTTTTTTTTTTTTTTTTTGATGCAGCAAGGAGTGACCTCAATTTATCCTTCCCATCTTTACCCACTGGCTCTTTTGCCCTTTGCTGCTTAGTGATAATGGGAGCATTGCTTTGCCTTTGGGGCAAATGATTCCAGTTGAGCAATTTACCATGTGAAAACCAAAGGGGACAGGTTTTTAATGTGGAAAATGCTTTAACCTCAGAAAACCAAAAGGCAGACTCAATTTGGAATGACACCCTGTCTTTGAATCATGGTGTGCACCTCTGATGAGATCCAATTAAACCGTGTGTCCCGATATTCTCAATTTTGGTAAATTAGGCCTTACCTAATTCTTATTTCATAAATAATTTCAGAGCATTTGTGGCTTTAAGAACTCACTATATTTTATATGGCTCCCGAATTATGACAGAAATTGCAATAGCATGACATTTAGTAAGGCACTGATTTTTCTTGGAACCCATCATAAGTAGTTCTGCAACTAGAGAAGTATACTGTAATGATACCTATTATGTGCACAGCCCCAAGGGAAGCAGGATAGTGAAGTGTCCTTGTAGTCTCATTCATGATGCAGTGCCAAACTCCAGACAAATTGTACAAACTCCGATGACCTTTTGAATGACCGACCTTTCAACTCCATCACTCTTTATAGAAGAGTGGGGAAACTCTAGTGTCCACTGGGACCGGAGAAGTAACATAAGTAAGTGAAGCAGTCTGGGTGCTGAATGGGGCACAGCATAGATTTTAGTGCCCATGTTGGAGAATCTGATGCTACTCTGCTTTCCTCTGATTGTTATGATAGGCTAACGTGTTACTGCAGGAACGTGGTGTGGGCCCGGTGTTGCCAGATCTTCCCACTCTTCAAGAGCAGCTAGGAAATAAGATTTTTATATAAAATCTTCTGATTTATAAAGGTTGGTTCATTTTATTTATTTATTTTTTTAAAGATTTTATTTATTTGACAGAGAGAGATACAGCGAGAGAGGGAACACAAGCAGGGGGAGTGGGAGAGGGAGAAGCAGGCTTCCGCGGAGCGGGGAGCCCGATGCAGGGCTCGAACCCAGGACCCTGGGATCATGACCTGAGCCAAAGGCAGATGCTTAACAACTGAGCCACCCAGGCGCCCCAAAGGTTGGTTCATTTTAAATACCTTTTTGTTTTGAGGTAGTTATAGATTTGCATGCAGGTATGAGAAATTATACAGAAGTGTCCCTTACATCTTTCCTCTTATTTCCCCTGATTTTAACATCTTGGGTGCTCTGGAAGCATATAGCACAACCCAGAAACTGACATTGACCCAGTACACTAACCTTATTGGCTCATTCTTTTTAAACTCTGTGCAGACCAATCACAGCACATTGGAGGGACAGAGTTGGCAGTCTTCCTACTTCTGCTTGCAGCTTCTGTGAATTACAATCTTGCTGCGTTTAGAAGACCCGCCGATGCCTTTGGGTCCTCATTGCTGAAGCTAGAAAAGCTGTTCAGAACTTTGCTAGAGGGTGAACCTCTCCTAGCTCTTCTTGCCTGAATACTTTCCCAGTCTTCCAGTCTGCATTCCATTCCCTCCTTGCCTATTCATGTTTGCAACTTGGGCTGTCTCTGACACTTGCACCTTCTATCCCCACGGTGCATCCCCACATGCTGGCCTCAAGCTTCCACTTAGATGCGGTCGGCTCTGTATGGATCCTTCAGGCAGGCCTGTCCCTGCAGGCTCTCTGGACTCACAGGCATCTCATATTTGCTATCTCCAAATTCCCTTCCACCTCCTTCTTTTCCCCCACCACCCCCAACACAAACCAAAGGCAAGTACTTCAAGGTGGTGGAAACCTAAAGTATTTGTTTGTGCTGGAATTTTGAAATGTCAAATATTTATTTAAATAAAGTGAGTCATGATTTGGGGATTACAACTATGGAGTCGTTTTGTTTTTATAACATCTGTCATAAAAAGCCGGTTTTTACTGTAATTGGCTTTAAGACCTCTATGATATTTTTTTTAAAATGCCAATAAAGTTTCAGAGTGTTGGGGTTTAATATATGCTTCTAGATTTCTTTCTATTCTGTAATAAGGGCAGGAAAGGGCTGGAGTCTGCCCTGAGTGTTTCTTGATTGTTCTCACTGACCGTGGCACCTTTTCCAGCCCAAGAGTAGAAATAGTTCCTGCGACATTCCTGGTCATTGCTGGTCACCATGACAGATGGTGGGAAGAGGCATTACCAGAGAGGAAAGCAGAGTAAGGGAGACCAGAGCCTTCTGAGTACCGGCGCCATGATCAGATTGTGGGGTTCAGCATTAGGAAGAACGTGTCAGGGAAGGAAAGAGGGGCAGAGCCTAAGTGCCCGCTCAGCACACGGTGACCATTATAGCCTATGGTGGGTCACAGTCCAGAACCAGCTGCCTTCTCCCCATTGTTTGATCCCTCAATAGTGTATGTGAACAGGAGTTGGAGGTGGGAGTCATGAAGCTTAGTTTGAAGATCCTTCTCAGATGACAATAACCATTCTCATCTAGCAGAGCTGGTGATTCTGAAGTGTGTGCATATCGTGGAGAGGAAGCAGGGGAAGAAGAAAGGGATACCAATAACAGAGTCAATAAGCCCAAAGTAAAATTCCCCTGAAGTAACTATAGTTGATCCTTGAACAAGTGGGGGGTTAGGGGTGCCAACTCCCCCACACAATCAAAAATCTGTACATGACTTTTGACTCCCCAGAACTTAACTGCAGATAGCCTACTGTTGACCAGAAGCCTTACTGAGAACATAAACAGTCGATTAACATGTATTTTGTATGTTATATATATTATATGCTATATTTTTACAATAAAATGAGCTAGAGAAAAGAAAACATTAAAATCATAAGGAAGAGAAAATACATTTACAGTACTGTACTCTATCCCAAAAAAATCTACATAGAAGTGGACCCCCACAGTTGAAACCCATGTTGTTCAAGGGTCAACTGTACTTCATTTTGGGTCTCCCACACTGTTGAACTAATGGATGATTGGGATTAGGCTTCCCTTCTAAGCAAAAGAAATCAATTTTAGGAGAAATGAGCTAAATTTTCCTTGGGTCCCACTTCCCTTTCTCGCAGTGAGACCAGAGCACACAGAGGCATTTGCCCCGTTCTGTTTTGTACTATCCCTTCAAGTCCTGTCCTCAACTTGACTTTGAAGTCAGAGTCTCCATGGGTCCCAGCCAGTGCTGCCTGCCTCTCTCCTGGCCCTAGTGGAAATGAGTGGCGAATCCATCCTTGGGCACGCACAACAGTCATTCTTCTTCCTTCTGCTGATCCTTCTCCTTGCCCCTCATGCCTCCCCCTGAGTCCTGCAAGTGCTGTCATCACCTTTCCAGATGGTACATTCTCTAGCCATTACCCGGCAGCCCTGCCTTTCAGTACTTAAGCCAAAAGTGCTATAAAGTTTACCGAAGCCCTCTCCATGACCCCAGGTATGTCTCCTCCTCTCACTTCTATACCTGGCTCCGCAGCAGAGAGGCCGTGGCAAAGGCTAGGTCCTGTTCTTCCTGCTCCTGTTACGTGTCACAGGGCAAGTGACAGAGAGTTTGGACTTCGGTTCTCACATCTGCAAACAGCAATATGCAGTAGGGATTATTACTATCTCCATTTTGTAGGTGAAGAAACTGAGACTAACAGAAGTGGAAGAAACTTGTCTAAGGCCTTCTAGGTGTGTCAGCTCTGCATCCACAAGGGGAAGACTTTATACCGATGGGATTTCCAGTACCCATCACAGACTGCAGGAGGAGAGAGAAAGGGACCTCCCCTAGCGCTTTAAAGTACCTCACTTAAACCCCTGGGGGACCTTTTACTAATGATCAGTTCCCAGGATTCTGATTTAGTCTGGGGTAGATGTGAGGATCAATAGTTTGAAAAAGCATCCAGGGTGATTTTAATATACAGCCGTGATTGAGATTACTTCTCCACATCAGCGGTGCTTCAGTTAATCATCAGAATTGTGTGGAGGGCTTGGTCATATACTCTCACTGGGTTCCAGCCCTGAACTTTCAGATTCTGGAAGTCTGGGGTGGGCCTGAGAATTTGCATTTCTAACCAGTTCCCATGGAGGCTGCTGCTGCACATCAGAGCTGGGGAGCACAGCTTTGCACATATCTGGATGGAAGTTTGGGTGCAGGTAGATCTTTATACTTATTGAGCACTGGCTAAGTATTGGGCAGATGGGGTACGTTCTATGATTTAGCCAATAGGTGACACTTAATCTAGGTATTATTATTCCCATTTAATATATGGGGGAAACTGAACTTCACAGAAGTTAAATCTGTGCTTCTCAAGCTGGGCTATATGAGGATGTAGCAGGGATTATGGAAACCACACAATGAATATCACATAACTTCGTGGGCCGTGAATTTCATAGGCATCAGCCATACTTTTTGCTGAACCCCTGTTACCTGTGCACTGATTATCTTTTTTTTTTTTTTAAAGATTTTATTTATTTATTTGAGACAGAGAGAATGAGAGAGACAGAGAGCACATGAGAGGGGGGAGGGTCAGAGGGAGAAGCAGGCTCCCCGCCGAGCAGGGAGCCCGATGCGGGACTCGATCCAGGGACTCCAGGATCATGACCTGAGCCGAAGGCAGTCGCTTAACCAACTGAGCCACCCAGGCGCCCTGCACTGATTATCTTAACTTTGATGTATATTCTAGGCCAATGGAGCCAACAGGGTGCAGTAGATTGTCAAATCATGGCTATAAATTCTGCCCATTCCACTTCATACTTGATGTGAAGAGGCAAATGGAGAGTAAAATGAGGCTTGAGAGTCATTATATTACCCTGGGTATAGCCACGTTTCAAAGCAACCTTGAGCCCTCACTTCACTGGGTCTGTGATTGACTTTTATAATGGAAAAGATGGAGGTGCCTTTATTATAGCATCTCTAGTACCACTTTTATTAGTCATTAGTTCTGTTATGAGGACATTGCCTAAATAAGCTCTTACCTTATTTCAGTTATTATGTCTAAGGGGTTTTTTGGGCATTTTGATACCAAGTCTAGTTTTATGTGGTCAGCCATATAGGTTGATCTTCCATAGCGAAGTTGGAGTGAATGCATGTATTATAGTGTTTTCTCTTTCAGGCTTCCCCATGGACACACATTTCTTCATCCTTCTTGAGCCACGGGCTCCTTTATGAATCTGATGAACAACATAGACTTTCCTAGACTAGTACACACACACACACACAGAGGGCCTTGCTTTTCAGAGCATTCATAGACCACTGAAGCCCATCCATGGATCCTAGCCATGGGCCCCAGATTAAGAGCCCCTGCCCAATTCTGTACATTTCTCCATGACAAGGTCTGTGACTGTCTGAACTTGGATCTGTGGTGTTGTGTCGACTGTCTGGCTAGGAAGGTACTCAGGCAGAGTCAGAGAATGAATGAATTCTATTAAGACTGATGAGGTAGGAAATGTGTTGGAGCACATGTAGTTATTGTGACATAGATGTTGTGTTTGTACCAGCCTGTCGGAACATTACGGTATGACAAGGTACCCCAGGACCTCTGTTGGCTGCCCAGCAGGAGGAGTAGAGGGAATATTCTGAGTCAGACTGTAGCACAATGTTAATGCATTCTGGTCTCTTACACAAAGTCTGTGCTATCTGACTACTTCCCTGAGGTTTCCTCTGCTTGGTTTGGGGCCATGAACACTGACTCTTCGGGCTTAGGTCATCAAATCTGCCTCACACTATTTCTCCTCTTTATTTCATGTTGTTTGCTGTAATCTTGGCTTGAGGTATAAATTCCTGAGCTGGTTTCTGTAGTCAGCTTGGCACAGGCAGGGAACATCCTAACCCTGGGCACAGAAGTCTGGATATCTTTGGGGGATAAAGCAGGGAGAGTAATCTCCATGTTATCATGTCCACAATTTAAAATACTCTAGACCAGTTTGATTTTATATATGTGCTAACTAGTTTAAATTTCAACTTAAGGGACAAGCAGATTTCCTAACTGAGAATTTTCATTCCAGGGATGTCAGTCATACTCCAGGGGCAGCTTCTGCAAGCATTTCAGCCAGCTACCTATCTGTTAATACCTGAGGTTTTGTGAATGTCAGAATTTGCTTTTATTTGTGAAATTAGTGAATTGCTAATAAGCTTGACAAAGTTAGACATTTCGTTGATGAGGTTCAAGGTATCGATATTTGATTTCTGTGGATTAGCTGTATGTATATATGTGTATATATATTAGTTATATGTATATGTGTGTATTTGGTAAGTTATAGATATATTTATATCTATATATATCTATATGTGTCTGTATATATAGATAGATATCTATATGTTTATAGATATATATATAGATATACATATAGAGAGAGAGAGAAAGAGAGAAGAAGGAGGAAGAAGAGGAGGAGGAGGGAGGGAGGAGGAGAGAGAGGGAGAGAGAGATTGGTTGATTGATTGTTTGATTCACCACTGAGGCATAAACAGGGTTGAAGAAGAGTAAGGCCTGTGGCTTGCTCTTTGGGGATGGTACTTAAATGTTGTTTCATATAAGTCTTTTGTCCAGGCCTTGTTACAAAGAGTTAAAATTGCCCAACTTCCACTCAAAGGGTAAAAGCATGCTGCCTCTGGGATGTTTGGTGTCTGCGTCTAGAAAATCTTTCATGACAGGTGGTGAGAGGAACACGAACAGGACCAAGATCTGGGGCTTCCTTGAACTTGCCCAACAGGTTCTAAGGACCATTTTCATGCCTGCTGGCTAATCCATGTTTATTGAATAAATATTTACATATGTGTAGGGACAGCTGATCTAGGTTTGCTTTCATTATAACTCAGTAGCAAGGTCATACTTCTTTGGTAGATGTCATTATCTGCCAAAAAGGACCTCCATGTTTTGTGTGACCAAATTGCCTGAGGACAGTTCATAGCATTCTGGCTCTATGGCAGACTTACTTTCAGGAGAGATTCCATATAATAGTTTTTGCTGTGGTAACAACCCAGAAAAATGTAGTGGGTACAACAAGCAACCCTTATTTGTCATTCATGGCTTTCTGGGTCTGCTCTGGCTCTGCTGGGTCCTTGCCAGGCTTAGCTAGGCTTGACTCCACCCTGTAGGATGGGCTGGCTCCTCCTATCTTATGATCCCAGAGCCCCGACTCCAGTTGCAGCCCTACCTGCTCTTCGGGGGCATGTTGTCCACATGGGGGAGGCAGAAACACAAGAGGGGCAGGCAGAAAGGCTTTGCTTAGAACAGGCACACAGTGACTTCTGCCCACACTTTACTGCTCCAAGCCAGTTCCATGGCAAATTCCCACGTCACTGGTGGTGGGAGGTGCTTTACACTTCTCCCAAGATAGTACATTCTATCGCCCTCCAAGGTAAGTCACAAGTAAGGCCTTTCTTTGTCTCCTTAGTCACCAATGGGATGTCAATGCCAGTACGTTCCTTAGGTATTAACAAGTAGGTGTTAATTGCCATCCATTTGCAGGATGGGAGTGAATCAGAAACGTGGAAAGCAAAGGCCTTGGCCTTGAGGGGCTCTCAGTCTCAGAGAGGAGAAATGATTTCTCCCTCAGAGAGCATAAAGGTTTACCATGGAGCAGCATTCAGACTGAGTTGAAAAAATACACATACTACACACAAAGAGAACACAGGCTTTGGGCCATCCCCAAATCCATGGTACAAATAGGAATAGTAGGCCCATTGTTGTTCTGGGGTAGCACCAGCTGGGCTCCACACCTCCAGGAGGGGAGAGACCAACAGTTCCATGACCCTCCTCTTTGTAGTCACACCTCCAATCAGATGTTTTGCCCCCACTCAGAGTGAGAAGAAGACAGGACAGTACACTGGGGGGGCAGACCCAGGTCCTAGCTCCCCCATGGGCAAGGCACCCCTAGGCAAACTACTTAAGTTTTCCAGGCCCTCAGATTTTTCACTTATAAAACGGGACCTGTAGGGCTAGCTCATGAAGTCTGTGACCCCAGATAGATAGCTGGGGTATGATCTGCCTTTGGGTTCCCTTTGGCCTAGATCCCCTCCTATTAGGGCAGCTAAGAATTATGAGACTCTAGCCACCTATCCTAATGCTGGCCAGTCCTGAGACCCTGTAATCTTCCCCCTCCCAAATACCACTATCAAATCAGCCTCCCTTGTGTCTGCATACAGTATGTGTGTGTGTGTGCGTTTGTATTTTAATTTATTGTCTAACAGCAAACTTTGGTTTTATTGTTCCGTGATTTGAAGTTTAAGAAATGGCTGCATTTTCAGGGATGACCCTAATGGGGTATTGTTTCTCAGGATAGTCACAGTTCGATGCATGTGTCACAGCAGTCAGCTCAGGAGCTGGAGGGACGCTCAGTCATGGCATTAGACTCTTCCAAAGAAGCCCCAGGCTCAGCTTGTTAAGCGGACTGCCTGAGTCGCCTGGGTTCTGGGGTGCAGGAAATGTGATTAGTTGCCTCCCCTCCCTCTCAACCACCCACCCACCAGGCCCCAGTCCTGGTCCCAGCCCCCAGCACCACCCCTTGCCAGTCTTCTTCCTAGGCTTGCTAAATTGTTTTGAAGGCTGTGGTAAATGGATTTGTCTTCAATGGAAACTGGACAAATCTGGTTTGGACTACAAACCACTCAAGTTTTTAAAAGAAGCCAACAAGGGGGACCAGGATTAGTCTGGTTTCTCTGTTTTCATGGTGTACAGACAAGTCCTAAAGGAAAACAACGTAGTTATCCTGAGAGCAAACACCGGTGCTTCTAAGAAAACTTGAAAGTCTACACTGATGAGCACCTGAACAATAGCATCTCCTTCCTTGCAAGTTAAGGCGAAATTCCTGGAGCCCTATTTCATCTTTAATACCTGGCAGATAAGCATTCCTTATTGTAGGACTCAGGCTCCTGCACTTGCCAGATGCCCTCCTATGAGTTGACTTCCTTGGCAGAACAGAGTGGCTAGAGTAGAGTATGAATTTGGGGCCCAGAAATGGCCCATTTTCCTTTGTGAGAAGAATACTCAGTAAGTGTTCTTTATGTTGGATCTGAGACAGGGGAGCTCCAGAGAGTTGTCAGAAAGGTTGGATTCATATTAAAAATGATGCTAAAGACTGAAGACACCCCTACCCTCAGTGGGAGAGAGAAGAGCCAGGTTGATAAGAACGGTGCAAATCCTCCTGGAGGGCAGGGCCAGGTGGATTTGGAAATAGACTTTGCTTCTCTGCTTAGAGGTTAAGGAGCTACACTGTGGCTTAGGTCAGTGTCTCTGGGAATGCTCCAGTGTCCTCCGTGTATCTGCCCAAGACTGAGTGCCTGGGTTTACTCAGCAGAAAGCTCTATCTGCATTCCCGCCACAAACAGATTCCTAACTTTGATCTTTTATTGACCTAATTAATCATTAAACTTCTTTTCTCATTGAACTTTTTTCCCTGTTTTTGGTCTCTCTCTCTCTGTCCCTTTTTCCTTCCATCTTTATTAAGAGTTTTTGTTGTTGTTGCTCTTGTTAACAAATTGGTGTCCTACCAAAAGGGCACAAGACAGACCCAGCCTTGAGTAAAAGGGTAAAACGGGGAGGTTCTTTGCGAAGCCCTCCCAACTCCCCCTCTTTCCCTCTGTGTCACAGCTTGCCCCTTCTGACCCAGGAGTCCAGTGCTTTCCTGCTGGATTCCTGCTCCCCACACAACCAGTTCCCCTGCTCCCCGCTTCTCCTTATCTTCCCTCACAAGTGGCCTTTCTCCAGAACCACTCCCCAGGACACATCAAAATGACTCATTCTTTTAGTGCAAATCAATTGAGCTAAGTGAAGGGAAATTGTCTTCATTCATCTGGGAGAGAAGAGAATCACTGTATCAATACTAAGGTAAAACTGCCTAAAATCTCCCTCAGCAGTTCAGCAAGGCTTCTAATTTGAGATGCTGCTGTTGATTTATTGATGACATATGTGATTAAATAAAATCCCAACATGAGGAGAAAAGATAATATGCTGGAGCTTTGTAGAGGGTGCTTTGTAAAGACAGTGGATCTTCAAATTAGGGACTTGATAGACTTGTAAATTAGTCCCCCGAAGTTTGGGTCCTATCAAAGGGTGGCCTTTTTTCTATTTTACCAAAAAGGACAAGTTATGAAAGCAATTGTCATTAATTAATTAACTCAGTAAAGATGAATTGAGCACCTGCTATGTTATGTTCTGTTGCAGATACTAGGATGCCATATTAAAGAAGAGAGACAAGCCCCTGCTCCCATGGAGCTATACCTCTAAAAGGGGAGACAGCAGCAATATAGGAACACCGGATAGAGGCAGATGGTAAAAAGAAAATTAAGCAGGGGACCAGGGGGAAATTGGTGGTTTGTTTGAGGTTAGGGGGCAGTTAAGACCTATATGACAATTGAGATACTAATACATGAAGGAGACAGGCCTTCAAAGATCTGGGGGAGGTGTGATCCTGGAAGAGGAAACAGCAAGTGCAAAGGTCCTGGGGTAGGAATTAAGTTGACATGGCTAAGAAACATAGAGGTAAGTGTAGCTGGAGTACAACAAACAAGAATATTGGTAGGTGGGGTGCCTGGGTGGCTTAGTTGGTTAAGCATCCGACTCTTGGTTTTGGCTCGGGTCATGATCTGATGGTGGGATCGAGGTCTGAGTCAGGTTCTGCCTATAGCGTGGAGTTGGCTTCAGATATTCTCTCCCTCTCCCTCCTGCTCTCTCTCTCTCTCTGTGTCTCTCTCTCCCTCTCTCTCTCTCAAATAAAGAAAACATTTTTAAAAAAGAATATTGGGGGCACCTGGGTGGTTCAGTCATTAAGCGTCTGCCTTCGTCTCAGGTCATGATCCCAGGGCCCTGGGATCGAGCCCCGCGTCAGTCACCCCGCTCTGTGGGAAGCCTGCTTCTCCCTCTCCCACTGCCCCCTGCTTGTGGTCCCTCTCTCACTGTCTCTCTCTCTGTCAAATAAATAAATAAAATCTTAAAAAGAAAAAGAATATTGGTAGGAGATGAAGCAAGAAATACAGGCAGGGATCAGTTTGTATTTGGCCTCGTAGTTCATGCTAAAGAGTTCGAATCTAGTTCTGACTACAGTGGGAAGCCTGAGCATTGGTGGTGATCCCCCAAATGACCTCACTTGCATGATCTAACTGAGCATGTAGATGTTGCTGGAGAATTGATGGAAAAGGGTCAAGTTGAAAGTCAGGTCTGTAATCTGGAAGGAAAAATGATGCTGGAGAGAGAAAGGCAAGGGGTCATCTGCTACTAATATCATTTATTTTATTTGTTTAAGGATTTTATTTATTTGGAGAGAGTGAGAGAGAGAGAGAGCAGGAGCAGGGAGGGGCAGGGGGAGGAGAGAGAATCTCAGGCAAACTCCCCGCTGAGCACAGGGCCTGATGCGATGCGGTAGGGCTCAATCTCACATGATCTGAGCCTAATTCAGGGATCAGAGGCTTAACCAACTGAGCCACCCAGGCGCCCCCATTAATATCATTTATTAAAAGAAAGTATATATGACTATCCCAAAAATCAAGAGAAAAGGACAGTCATTTGCAAGGAAGAACAATCAACAACCTCCCTTGACATAATGCACACATACAGAGAGGTAGTTTCTCTGCTTATAAAATGAAAACGGTAACAAAGTTTTAATTCCTAGTATTGCTTTTCATTTTACTGTGCTTTTGCTAAAAAATTGCTCAACTGGGGGCTCTATTTCAATAGTTCAGTAAGACAGGGAGCCCAAATGTCCGTTTTCCTCCCAGTCATGGTCAAAATGTTGACAAAACTGAAGCCAGTCTCTCAACTCATTCATTTCAGAACACTCGGGGTAAGGTGGATCAAGCAGGCCTCAGGCCACCTGGGTGTGCAGAACAGGGAGGCCCCAGGTGGAGGCCAAGTGCGGGACAGTCCACAGCCCAAGTCTGCCAGGGGGAGCTCCCCTCCCCACACACACTGCTGGCCCAGCTGCGGGGCCCCTGTGGGACGCCAGGGACTGAACACGTCGGTTAAACACTCTCATTTTTTTACCCTCTGAAAGGCGACACAGGGTGAACTGAAATGACACGAGCCCTCTTTGATCCATTTTATTCAGAGGGGAATCTGAGGCTGGTGGAGGTGAGGTGGAAGAGATCTCGGAGGATCCCAGGCAATGTGCCCAGAGTGGGGATGCCTGAGAGGGCAGCATGTGGCCAAGGGGGCGGCAGGAAGGGCCACACTGATAAAAACTGTTTGCAGCACCCACTGTTTAAGCTAACGTCAGCCTGGAGTTCTTAGAACTACATCAATATATGGACTCTCCTGAAAATCTAATACATTTCACATGGATGTGAAATATAGTCGTTTTGAACTGAGAGTCTCGTGTTAAATGCTAGAGGGTCAGATTTTTAAAAACTCAATAAAACATCGGCGGCTAGCCGAAATACTTTTAGTGACGCATGCAAGAAATAACTCACAACACCATGTGGTCATACTTGTCTGCCACAGGTCATTTACTTTATTCTTATGAGGTACTGGCTAAAGTAAATTTAATTAAATCAATTTCTGTATTTTTTGAATACTGTGAAAATACCAATTGTCACTAATAATCAGTGATGCATGGCTCTTTATCCATTACTCATTTTCTTTATAAAACAAATGGCTCAATCCTAATGAACTCAGTGTTACATTATTTGTTTTAGAAAGGAATTTTTGCAGAACCACTTTTATTAGTCAAAACCTAGGACATTTTAGCTCTCTGAAGCATAATCGACAAATCACGTCACTGTGTGGTTTTTGTCGTATGATTTTATGTTCAAAGCTATTCAAAGATAAGTGGTATGCCACTTTGGGCTTGGAAATCTTCCTCCATTGGCACATACAACGTGACTCTGGTCAGTTACTTCCACAACCAAAAATATTCTTTCTGTTCCTCACAACTCACTCGAAATTCTTAGAGAAATGTGGCCAGGTGAGTAAATAAGGATGCATTGCTGCTGAAGAACTGTGTCTTTTTTTTTTTTTTTTTAAGATTGTATTTATTTCTTTGAGAGAGAAAGGGAGAGAGAGCATGAGCTGGGGGGAGGGGCAGAGGGAGAGGGAGAAGCAGACTCCCTGCTCAGCAGGGAGCTTATTGCAGAGCTCCAGCCCAGGACCCTGAGATCATGATCCGAGCTGAAGGCAGACGCTTAACCGACTGAGCCACCCAGGTGTCCCAAGAGCTGTGTCATTATATTCTACATTGCTGTTAATTTACTGTCCTGGGTGACCTACAGCTCTTCTTTCTTCTTGCAACAGCCCTATCTCTTACAACCTAAAGGGATATCAGTCTTCTCGTCAGTTACCAAATCCAGCATCCTAATCCAAGCCCTCACTTTCCATCCAAGCTCCCTTTTCATCTCCTCCCTGCCTCTGGGATGACCAGGAGGCCTTTCTGGATAGATCTGCCTTCAGTATCACCAGAAGGCTTGAGTGCACATGGTCCCAGTCTTGGACAAAACTGCAAGTTGAGTCCCTCTTTTTTAGCACCAGGGGCCTCCTGAACACCCAGGGTTTCTGCCTTTTCCTCTATCCATCCACCAAAAGTCACCCTCTGGATTGAATCTTGACTAAAATGCTCCAGATTATTAATTTGAAAGACACAAAGCTTTGAAGCATCCCTGAAGAAATGGTGTAGGCCATAGTGGAGGCTGATATCACGGCCCCCCCAGGAAGGCGTACCGGATTTCACATTCTCTTTCCTTGAGCTGACTTGAGAGATCATGGAAGAAAGGTTTGGAAGCCGTGAGTGGAGTAGTGCAGTTGGTCCGAGAGAAGGCTGTAGGAAGAGAGGAGCTTGGGGGAGGTAAGTGAAAGTGAGGCCTTCCTTGCAATGCTGAAGAGTTGAATACATTTCCCCTGTGGGCAATGGAAGCCAATGAAGGTGAGAGGCAAGAAAGAAGTTTTCCTAAGAGCCCAGGTGGAACACTGACTTGAAAACCAGGGTGGCGGGAACACACCAGTTACTGTGTTTCTCTATTCCCAAAGAAATGCTAGCCCAAACCTTCAGAGCTTCCCTATCTCTTCTTTGAGAAATACCTGCTCTTAGCTCTCGCTTGGCCTGACTGATGCTTTTACCACTTAGTAACCTTCCCCAATTTTAACTGAGATTTACTAATAAAATTTTTTCTGTTCTCCTATCTGCTTGTCTTAATCCCCACTTCTAAATTCTCCCCATTCTGGCCTATCTCCTCCAGTAAAAAGTCTGGAACTTATTCCTGCCCTACACCTGCACTTAACTCTCACCCCAATTCCTTTGGTTTTCCCATTTGTTTATCTTACCACGTGCATCATGTATATACCCACACTAAGTGCCTACTCTCCCATCAGGCAGCTGTGTCAGCAGACATTAATATTAATTCACAATGCACCAAAGTTTTAGATGTTCCTGGACCAACCAAACTGGAAATCTACTTTGTGAGATGCAGCAGGCCAAGGCTGTCACCTTCCAGATCAGAGATCTCACTGCTGACATTTGCATTTTACTTAGAGACAATGGATTGCAACTCTAATAGTGATAGATCATGCATTCATGAACATGATAGTATGCATGGTTCTGGTGTTTTAGCCTTATTTGTGGTATAGATTTGGGGAATTTATAAATTTTTTTTAGGTTCCCTTGAGAACATGGCCCTATTAGTTAAAATTAGGATAGAACTCACTATTTAAAAAAAATGCTAAAATCATTATTGTAGAAATGATGAATAGATATTCAACAACAATTGATTATGTAATAATATGTAACAACCTGTCCAGCATTATTCTAGGTACTACCAGGACCACACATAATATAAATTCCCAGAGATCATCACTATGCATATTTTTACATGGTTGAGATCATAATGTAGCTAGGTATCCTGATTCTATCACTTAACCTTATTTCATAATTATTTTTCTGTGATTAAAATATATTCATAGGCATTATTTTCAGCAACTGCAGAATATGCTATAATATGTATAGCTAGATGTTCTCCATGGACATAGAAATCTCCTAAATTTTAAGAGAGTTGCTTTTTATCTACAACTGCTAATTGTATTGCCAAAGGATGCATTCATAGCCCTAAAATAGGTAGTAGGATTGTTATTGGTCAAGCAACCCACAACTAATTTCAAATATATATTTTAAATATATATGCAGCATTCTACCAAGGTTACCCAATTCTAAGACATCAGATTTTTAAATCTATAAATATGTTTCACAGATTTTATCAATACACTTTAAGTTTAACCGAGTTATTTTGAGTTTAAATTTTAGTCTCAGAATACAACATGACTCAGAATCAGTAGAAAATGCAGTAAAGTTAAGCTATCTCCTAAAACTCCCAGGCATTGTATTCTGAATTTAATTAATTTAGAAACTAGCCAGTTTATTTATATATCTATCCCCATAGTAGAGTAAATGCACTTTGAGAGAGGGATGGGACCTTTTTGTGCCCAGCACAGTACCTGACACATACTAGGAATTCAATAGATTGTCTGGAATTGAACTATGTCTGAATTCTGATAACATTTTATAATGGATCTCATTATATGTTCTGCTTTCTACTGGCTTCATTCCACTCTTACCTTGCGGAATATCTCTTGTGGCATATTAAAACTAGAGTTGTGATCTTTTCTCGTGGGTTACAGGTTTCATTCAATTGTTGTGGTAGCTGACAACATAAAAACCAGAAAGTACATAAATATTCAAATACCATTGCCACTTAAAACTGTTTTATGATTTTTTTTTAATAAACAACACTCAAAAATAAACTTTATCTTGGCTTCTAATTTTATTAATGTTTTGTTCCAATATACTTATTTTTTAATAATCTTAGAGATTATATTGGCAAAAAAAGTCAACTTTTTATGCGATTCACTACTTTACTGAAAAGCAAATAAACAATAAAGAGATCCCATTTAATCATTGTATTAGTTTCCTTAAGGCTGCTGTAACAAGTGACCCTAAACCTGGTTTAAAACAACAGAAATTTTTGTCTCATAACTCTGGAGGCCAGGTATCCGAAATTAGGCAGGGTTGCTCTCTGTCTGAAGGCTGCAGGGAGACTTCTTCCTTGCCTCTTTAGCTTCTGGTGGCTCTGCTCGTTCTTTGGCTGGTGGTTTCGTCTCTCCCGTCTCTGCCTCCTTCTTCAAATGGTCTTCTTCTGAACCTTCTTTTCTTTCTGTATCTGTCCTCTTAGCATCTCTTAAAAAGACATTCACCATTAGAGTTAGAGCCCACCAGATAGTACAGGATGATCACAGATGGAGATCCTTAACTTAAAGATATCCACAAAGACTGTTTTTCCAAAGATCACATTCACAGATTCTAGGGGTTTGGATATGGGTGTATCTTTTGGGGGACCACAATTCAACCCACTATAATCATCGCTCGATAATATTTAACTTCAGATGTCTCTCCACTGACAACTGGAAGCTGGATTTTCGGAGACTGGAAATTGCAATCTGTGTTAATCCCAAACTATTTTATGCATGACACTGTAAAAGGAAAGAATGAATAAATTCAAGATGGCAAAAGGGTGGTGGGGTGGGGGAGTGGAGGGCAGATAAGATACTTAAAACCAAAAGTAATTTTAAAATATTTAAGAATACCGAGTAAGGAAGATTGAGATTAAAAATGGAAAGACTCTTGTTTGCCAAAATTATGTTTTTGCAGACATATAGTATTACAGACCTGCTTTATATATTTATGTAGCAATTTAATAGGAGCCAAAAACGTGGTCAATATCAATGGAACTTTTCTGTTTTAAATTGGCATAACTTTATGTGTAAACTGACCGGTTTTCACAGTTACTTAAGTGTATTTAAATTGGGAAAACTACTAAGATCTCTAAATTCCCACTTTTTTTCATTGATTTTGATACACAAAAGTCTATCTGTACTATGCGATGTGGTCAGAAATGGAGCTCACACCAGCTACTGAAAACATGATGAAGGAATCAAGTTAGTTCTCCCACATGTATTTCTAAATATCAGTGAAGGTTTCACACTGTCCCTTTTAATAATCTGCAAAAAGTGTTCTTATTCAAGGGGATTTCTTTTCAGTGGAAAAATTGGGGGGGTGTGTGATTAAAACCTCATATAAAATGCTGAACAAAAATCCTGAAGTAGGCTTCCCCAATTTGAATTCTTGCCTGTCAATATGTACAGAATCTTAAGAGAGCTCTTCTTTCCCTGCTCCTATTGTCCCTCCACCCGCAGCCCTGTAATGATAGCTGGTCTTTTAATCTTAGGGCCAATGAGTCATTCTTTGTGCAGTAAAAACCCTGGGCCTTTTCTGGCTGCAGAAACTATAACCTGATTCTCTCCTTGTCCCCCATGGACAACTGCCTCAAGCCCTTCACTGCCCCTTAGACTTTCTCCTCCTGTGCCTGGCATTCCTGAAGTTCTTGTTACAAAGCTGTGACTGTAAGGAGCATAAACTCATGCAGGCTAGCTCAAATAAAGAGTGAGGGCATCTTGTTGCCAGGCTCTGGGGCTCCCTCTGGAAGGAAGTGCCCTTGAATAAATATCTCATATTTATTCATATGTCTACGAATATATTTTAATCACCAAGGAATTGAACCTGGGATTCAGGAAGCCCTCAGTGAGCTGGAAGGTGGTCTCTGTGTTGATACTTCTCTGATTGTCTGCATCTGTTTCTTTTTTTTTTTTTTAAGATTTTATTTATTTATTCATAAAAGACAGAGAGAGAGAGAGGCAGAGGGAGAAGCAGGCTCCCAGCCGAGCAGGGAGCCCGATGTGGGACTCGATCCCAGGACCCTGGGATCATGACCCGAGCCGCAGACTGACGCTTAACCATCTGAGCCACCCAGGTGCCCTGCGTCTGTTTCTTTATCTCTACTTGGCTCCACCCTTCTCAAATTTTTTTTTCTTCATTACATGTTGAAAAGTGGCCTCTGTAGCTGCATCACGATTGATGTGACTTTTCACACCATTATCTGTGATGCTGGTTCCCAGTTCAACTCCATGTTATAAATGTTCACCTATAATCTCATGTTGTGCCTCTGGGTTCTTCTGATTGGCTGACTGTAAGTCAGGTGTTCAAAACTTGTTTAGTTCCCCCACCCCCCAAAAAAGCGTTCAGTCCCATCTGCCACATGGTACCCCTTCCCTCTCCTGCTTCAGGTTGTTAAACTTTAGTTGCTTCCCTCTCTCCATTCTGCTTTTCACAAACCTCCGTCCACTGGGCTTTGCTATCCATTACTGCACGCATTTTTCTCTAAGCACATCAGTGTTGATGTATCAGATGATTTTGCCTTCCACCCCTGCAAATTTATTGTTGTGATTTTTCTTATACTCCCCACCCAGAATATGCATTTGTTTAAAACAAACGCCATTTCCTTCTACTTCTTATGCTCGTTAGGTTTTTAAAAATATGGTGCAGAGTGATTCCATTGATTGGCCCTACTGGTCAGATTGCTATATTGTACTGAGACAATAAAAACTCTCCTTTTGATGTATTAAAAGGCACCAAGTCAAAGTCTTTATCACATATCAGTATGCTAGATTTCTACCAGATGTTACCTTATATCAGTTGTTTCCCAGAAAATTCAGCTGTGATGCATATAAAGAAGACATGGTCGTCTGTTCCCCAGGGATCAGGTCTCTGTTCCTATGTGGGAACCAGAAGGTGGAGTATTTGCAAAAAAGAAATTCATACTTCAGCTGCTCCATCTCTCTGGTAAGCCACATCAAGGGCTGGCAGAATCATTCAGCCAGAAACCCCTCCTGACTAAAATTTTCCTCCATGAGCTGACACTGATACAGGGCTTTTCAGAAGATTCTCTCCAATTCAGCTCCTCACATGATGGGTGCTAGGGATTGCACAGAGCTCTTTTCCTTTGGCTTCGGTCTCCTTGCCTGAGAATCTCTTAAAAGAGTTATATAAGCATTACCAGCAGCAACATCAGTGTTAGCCCATGCATTGTCTCATGCAAATTTTAAAAAGCATCCTTTCTTGTACAGATTAGAAAATTTTTTTTTTAAAGATTTTATTTATTTATTTGAGAGAGAGAGTGAGAGAGAGAGCACAAGAGGGGGGAGCGGGAGAGGGAGAAGCAGGCTCCCTGCCGAGCAGGGAGCCCGATGCGGGACTCGATCCAGGGACTCCAGGATCATGACCTGAGCCGAAGGCAGTTGCTTAACCAACTGAGCCACCCAGGCACCCTAGAAAATTTTTATAATGTCCACATTTATAGTAGAACAAGATTTTGCAACTATCTGCTAGAGAGTTGTCATAATAAATACAAAAATTTTCAGTGGTTATGTTGGGGCATTCTTGTGCAGTTTACAACCTGCCTGATATTACCCAGCAGCCCCAGAGGACTTTATTATTTAATCCCCCAAAATGTTGTTTTTCTGTAAGCAAATTTTGATAATAAAGGTAGAGGTGTTACTGGTGGGAGAGTCCATGTTGTATGAATGGAAGTCTCGGTCCCTGGATTCCCCACAAGAAGATTTACTTGGGGATCTGTGCTCAGAATAAAGACAGTCATAAGGATGTAACAAGCACCGAGCAGTTTATTAAAGCTAAAGTACACTCCCAAGGTGGGATTGCCAGCAAGATTGCTTTGGAATTGGATATTATTGGGTCTCTCTGGGCTGGGAGGAGCTGTGATGTACAGTGGGGTAGTCTCTCACGGGGCTGCTTCAAGTCTTTTGGGGGCCTCCTCCCACAGGTTGGGAGGGGGAGTTTTTGACCCTACAATGTTTGTACCTGAAACTTCATGTCTTGGCAGCCTTCTCCATGGGGAGGGGTGCTGTACCCTCAGTGCAGATGCATTATAATGAGTCTAGGGGTTACCCTGGGGCAGAGGTGGAAGAGGAGAGAGCATGTTCTGCACCTGTGGCTCTTGATCTGTCAACCCCAATGTCTTGGAGGCCACAAGGTCAGGATGTTGTTCCTCCAGGTTTTTAACGTGTAGCTTATTCATCACCATCCTTGCCTCCATCTCCTATCTCTATCATCCCCTTCAAGGACTTGGGACTCTTCCTTGGGGCATTCCGTCCACTGCTCATGTCTAGCTTGTACAGAACAGAGGTAGCAATAATACACTGTTCTTCCATTCCAAGACTTTGCAATGAAATGATCAGAAAAACTCAAATACAAAAAGGCAAACGGAAAGGATCTTTTTAGATTGCCTTCTATAGAGTTGGGTAAACAACAGCCATAAATAAAACCCTTTATTTACTATGGGAAAAAGAAAAGGGTATTTGGAGTCTTGGAGGTAAACAAAGATATTTGAGAAATTTTTAAAAATTATTTTTAAAAGGTTTCATATTGGGAACAAGGAATGAAATAAATAGGTTTCATTTTGTTGTATTATGTTTATTTTATTAGAAGAGTGGTCTGGCCTGACAGGTTATTCTAGCTGGGTATAAATGGTTGTCAGTGATCTATATTGTGCAAGGTTTGTCCTTACATCTTTATAGAAGTTGCTTTCCCTGTTTTGTCTTCACACCATTCTTGCATAAGGATTTTCCCTCTGTTTCATGGGAAGCTTGGAGAATATGACAGAGCAGAGTCTCAATGTAAGTCCATTTAACTACAGCCTGTGTCTTTCCCATTGTAATTGCTCCTCCATAGACTCACCTGAATAATAATAATGGTAAAGATATTACTGTGTTATGGATTGAATTGTATTCTCTAATTTAAAAGAATTTCTATTTACTTCTATTATTAAATTGAGGTTCTTACTCCCAGTACTTCAAAATATGATCGTGTGTGGAAACAGGGTCTTTACACAAGTAGTCAATTTATTTTTTTTAAAAATTTTATTTATTTTTGTGAGAGAGAGAGCACACAAGCAGGGGGAGTAGGAGAGGAAGAAGCAGGCTGCCCACTGAGCAGGGAGCCCAAGTCGGGGCTGGATCCCAGGACCCTGGGATCATGACCTGAGCTGAAGGCAGACGCTTAACCAACTGAGCCACCCAGGTATCCCTACAAAAGTAGTCAATTTAAAATGAGGTCATTAAGGGGGGCACCTGGGTGGCACAGTTGGTTAAGCGTCCAACTCTTGATTTCAGCTCCAGTCATAATCTCAGAGTCCTGGGGATCGAGCCCCATGCTGGGCTCCAGACCCATCACAGAGTCTTCTTAAGACTCTCTCTCTGCTCCTCCTCCTCCTCCTCCTCTCTCTCTCTCAAATAAATAAATCTTTAAAAAAAAAATGAGATCATTAGGATGGGCCCTCCTCCAGTATGAGTGGTGTCCTTATAAAAAGGAGGAATTTGGACAGACACACACAGGGAGAACACCATGTGAAGATAAAAGGAGAGACGGGTGGGGTATGCACGTACAGGCCAAGAAATGCCGAAGATGTCAGCTAACCACTAGAAGCCGGGGGAAAGCCCTGGAACACAGTCTCCCTCACAGTCCTCAGAGCGAACCAACCCTGCCTATACCTGGGTCTCGGACTTCTGACCTCCAGAACTGTGAGGAAGTAAATTTCTGTTCTTTAAGCCATTAGTTTGTGGTATTTTGTTACTGCCACCCTAGCAAAATAATACATTCTGTGTCTTAACTCAGATGGTTGGAAGCCAAGGATAAATATGCTGAAACCCATGTTGGATGTCTGAGTATGGTGTGAGAAACATATGGGGACTGCTGTGGGTTTGGGAAACGGAAGCATTAGTGTGGGATAAGAAATTCCTATTCGGTGAACACCAGCTGGGCTCAGCTCCGTTGGGAGAGCTGAGGCCGGATAAACGGAAGGCCCGGCAAAATAGAGAAAAGCCCTTACAACCCTGTTGTTCATTTAGCTGGAGTTTTGCTTTATGCTTAGTAATTTTGTTTCTACCTTTTATTGGAATAGACTGAGTTCATTGAACTTGATGTACCTTGATTAAACTCCACCTTGGATGTTTATGACCTTCCTCAGCTTGCCAACTTTGCTGGCCATATCCGTTGGAGTTTGTGTGTCTTGGTGATTCAGTTATTCCTTCATGATACACTCAAGGCAATGAATGGGAAAGGTGAGAGAGAAAGAAAATGTGAGCGGGGCGGATGGACTTAGGAAAATGGTGTGTCGAGTACGGGGATAATTGATCTTTGTTATATATGTGGCAGTTTGGGCCTTAAGGAGAAGAGACGATGTTTGGATGCAAACAGGATTCTTTCCCTGGAAACTCACAGAAACGACTGCACAATGATCTGATAATACTACAAATCTCTTTGAAACATTTATACACACAACTTAAATAATTACTAGACAGTCAGTCTCTTTCCTGCATGTTAACCACAAAGCCAAATGGTAACCAATGCAATTCAATGCAAAAAGTTTACTTGGTCTTATCTGCTGTGATCCAAACAAGGCTTGGATATTTTGTTTTCAAGGAATTCTGCAGCCCCAGCTACTGTAATTCTCCTCATAGTATTGAAGGGTGTTTCTGTGAATAGAAGTTTATGGACGACACTGAGTTAGTTATATAATTCTTCCAATTTTATCTGTCTCTCTTAGAAGGACAGAGCTGTAGGCTCTGGCAGGCAAGCTCCTCGTACCCCAGTCTGGGTGCCCTTATCACCTCTTTAAAAAGCTTTAATATGTTAGTCTGAACTGTTTGTTCCTGAAGTAAGAAATGCCCTTCCTAGCTGAACTAATGTGTTATATAAATTATTAACTGGTCTCTCATAGCCAATATTAACAATACCAACAGCATATTGCTCAGTATTCATTTCTCTCATTTAGTATTTCCAGAGGAATACTAGGGATGATGCCTTATATTATTTCAAGACCAGGTAAATAAATCTGCCTTTTAAATATTTCTGTCCCAGACCCTGGTTTAGGCATTTTCACATAGGAATTAAAGCCTTGATCCTATCTCCCTGGGCCCACCTTTGAAGCTGACGATTCATAATTTTTTGGTCTGCTTTCTCCTCATGCCTTCCTGGTGATTTCTTTGATGAATTGAGTTGCCTTTCCCCTTATATGATCTAATTTTGTTTTATGTTTTCTGAGGTTCCTCCCCTCAAATGGTACCTGGGGTTTCTGTGAAGAAGCTTAAGTGATTCTTATTAATTGGATTCACTTGTAAGTTTTGGATAATCATTTACAAAGCTTACACAGAAGGATTCTACTATTTCTTGTTCCTTTTGCCATGCAAAGCTCTTTGGGGTAAAAACTGTAATCCCAACTTTGCTTTGTGGTTTTTTTTTTTAAAGATTTTATTTATTTACTTGTCAGAGAGAGAGAGAGCACAAGCAGGGGGAGCAACAGGCAGAGGGAGAAGCAGGCTCTCTGCTGAGCAAGGAGCCCAATGCAGGACTCGATCCCAGGACCCTGGGATCATGACCTGAGCTGAAGGCAGATGCTTAATTGACTGAGCCACCCAGGCATTCCCCAACATTAGTCTTTAAATCATTATAGTACATGCTCTTGCTAGCATCCAGGTCCCTTGACCTGCAGTGTCCTCAGCCTGCTGTCTCCACACCCACCTCCTCTACCAGACTAATGCATATTCATTCTTAGCTCTTGTTTTGGATGCTGCATTTTCTCAGAGAGTTTCTTTGACCTCCATGTCTGAACTGGGGGACCTTGGCAGATATTATTGTGCTCCTGGCCTACCCTAGCCCAATCTCACTGTTTTGTAATTGTGTATTTACTGTTCTGAACACCTTCTATAAACAGTTCAAAGGCAAGAACTGGATTTAGTTTACTAGTGCCTGATACAGTGTCTGACTTTTTTTTTTTTAAGATTTATTTATTTTAGAGAGAGAGTGCATGCAAGTGGAGGGGGAGGGGCAGAAGGAGAGGGAGAGAGAATCTCAAGCAGATTGTCCACCGAGTGTGGAGCCTGGCCTGAGGCTTGATCTCAGGACCCTGAAATCACAACCTGAGTTGAAACCAAGAGTCGGATGCTCAACCGACTAAGCCACCTAGGTGTTCCCAGGGTCTGACTTCCAAAAATCAAGCCCAAAATATTTTTATCGAAAGAGTGAATGAAGGATAATGTCTCCATCCTCACATTTACCCAACTGTGTGATTGCTTATGTGAATCACCGATTATACAGAAAGTATCTCTACAAAGGAGGCAGAGCACTTTCTACCTTGTCTTTGTGGGCTGAGTGTCCAGTACAAGGCCTGGTCACAAATAGGTGGTGAGTGAAGGAATAAGCAAATGGAGACCAAGAGCCCTATAATCTCATACACCATCTTTTGCCTTGTTTCTTGGTCATCAGGGCTCAAAAGGAAGGATAAGCTCTGGTATTTGGTTTTCTTCTTGATTTCGTCCTACCCTTAATGATCTTTGGACAAAGCACAGCAATTTCCCTTCTCAGTATTTATAGCACCAGAGTTGTTCTTAGTAGTCCTTTGTTTAGCTTCATAGAAAGGAAGATGACTTAAAGAAAAAAAAGAAAAAAAAAAGATCCCTGTGATGGGAAGGATGAGTAAAGTTGTCTATTAATTTCTATTTGTTTTGGAGTCTAGATTACAGAGAATTCCTGAAACAGGTGGTAGAACTAATGTTTTTATGAATATTGAAACCTGCTGACTTTATGTATCAATCTGTGATACTGCACTAACTCGATGTGAAAGATGAATGTAATTTATGTGGGGTTATAAACAACAGCAGTTCCCTGGGTGTTCCAAATCCATTTTATGGAGTTGAAACATGCTTGGTTTTTGTTTGTAATTAACACTGGAGGAATTTTTTATTAACTATTGCTCACAGTTCAGTGGTTGCCTGAATATTTCTAGGGCCTCTGGTGACGAGTGCTAGGCAGGTGCAGATAAATGTGAAATAATGTGCATATATAAGCACATTTTTGATAACTGAAAGCTTTCATATGCTCAACTAAACTGCAAATGACTTGGATTGAAGTAGTAGAAAGAACAAGTCCTCAAAATGCTGCTAGATGTAGGATTTTGACAGGGTCAGACTGAGTTTACTACTCAATGGCTCAAATCTCTCATAAAGTAAGCATAATGTATAATTCCTCCTTTGGAAAGCTCTGTTCTACTCATTCACATCTTTGGTATAACATCCAAAAGTTATACCAAATTTCCAAGAAGAGCTGGTTGATTTGAACGTGGGACCAGGTCGGTCAATAGCTCTTTATTCGGCAGACCAGCCTCAATATTTGTCAGATTGTGTGACTTGGTTTCTGTGCCCAGATGACTCTGGACTCTGTTCTCTGCTGAAAACTTTTTCTGAAAAACATTCAGATGATGAGAAGCCACAAGGTCGGTTTTAGGCTCTGTTGTTTCCTAAGAGTGTCATTTTATATCAGTCTTATGATTTAGTAGTATGCACGATCCCTCTATATTCTTGGAAAATTACAGTGAACTTGTTTTAAATTGTCTTGTTTATATTTGAGTGTAATGGGCCTTCGGGGTGCATTTTTAGTTGGGGAGCAAAGAAACTATGTCTGGACTTTGATAAATGAGCATAAAAGCTAAAATAATGTATATTTTTAAATTTTAAGCTTCCTAAGGGTAGGAAGTTTTCATTCATTTCATAAGTAGCTACTGAATACTTGAGATGTACCAGCCATTGTGCTATATGCTGAAAATAGAAAGAAAAAACAACAAAAACAATGACAATACTGGTGTGGTCACTGTCTTTCGGGAGTTCACCATCTAACGGGGAAGACAAAAACAAAGATAGGTTATTATACCTTTTTTAATGGTATATTGCTTGAGATATGCCGTTAGTATCAGGGCAATATAATTAACCATAGTGTGTGTATGGGGATGGTGCTGAGTTTTCCATCCGTGACTGAACAAAATCACGGGGGTGGGAGTGAGAAAGATCCTAGCTGGTAAAGCAAAGCCATAAGTCATTTTGTGTTGTGGTTAGTAATTGACTGTGGGTTAATAATCCATGCTGGTTGAGGCTGGAGAGTTACATAGGGTCAGATCTTGGAGAGCATTGTATGCCAGGTTAAGGACCTTATGTTTTACTTCTGAGCACTGGAAAACTAGTGGCATGAGTCAGTAGTCCCTTTGGACAGTTTACTTTGGTGATTCTGCTGAAGATGGGACTATAGCTAGCAAAATATAGTCAGGGTGACCCATCAGTAGCCTGAATTAGAGCATCAGGCAATGACAGTGTGGATGGACACAATGTTTTAGAGACAATAACACCAAATTTAGATGAGGGGTGGGAGTGCGGGAGAGGGGGAGGAATGTGAGACTCCCAGGCTTGAAACTTGGGTGACCAGATGGATGATGGGGCCACCAACTAAGAGGATGCGAAAGGAGGAGTAAATTTAGTGGGAAGTCAAAACATTTTCCTGACATGCTGAATCTGACTTGTCCATGGGTCACTCAAATCAACGTGTCCAAAAGGTAGTTAGATACTCTAGTCTGAATATCAGGGTGAATGTCTGGACTAGATATTTAGACTTGGGGGCTCTCAGGAAGTAAAAGGTAGTTGGCAGCATGATAGAGGCAGAGAGCTCTCTGGGGGGGATGAGTAGGGAGTACAGGTAAGAAGAACATGGAGACTGAGGATAGAAATATTCAGAATATCAACATGAAAGAGGGATATATCTGTATATCTAGTCATTCTCAGGGTCCAACAAAATGGTGCATATGAAATGTTCAATAAATAAAAAATAAATTGTCGATAAATAAATTCCAAATGTGTAAATGAAACTTAAAAGGTACAATTAGGTAAACAAATTTTAAGATAGTAGTTTTCACACCTGTGTATACAGTGGAATCACTGAAGGGCCTAAAAAATCATCAGTGACCAAGTTCTGCATTCCCCAGAGCTCTGACCTAATTGTTCTGGTGTGGTGCCTAGACATAGGCACATGCACGTGTATGTATATTTTACATCTACAAGTGACTTCAACATGTAGCCAGGATGTAGAACTAGTACGCTGGAGGAGACAAGTCATTTGGGAAGGGCAAGGAGGAGGTGGAAGTCCTGGGGAGAATAAGAAAGGAGCCAACAAAAAACCAAGGAATGTTATAGTTTCAAAAAAAGGAAAAATCAGGAACAAACATATTCCATAAGAAAGAAGGCAAAGATCTTTAAGGAAAACTAATAGATCTGGGGAGGTAGATTAAAAGGAGGCCCGTGTTCCTTGATGCATCAGGCCATGTAGATGTAGCTTTCTGTCCTCTTCAGTATACACGTAATAGGTACATTAATCCAGAAAGTCAAGGATCTAGTCATGACTGACCAGAACCCAGAATATTCCCAGGGACTAAAATAGTCTCCAGTTGTAAAATAGAAGCCACTGGAAGCAGTCTTCCCCTCTTAGGGCCTGAAGAGTACCAACATGACTTTTTCTATAAGATACAGGTATGTGTGCAGAAGTATTGACAGCAGTGGAACTGCACACATAACACCTCATTTCTTCTCGTATTTTTCCTAATAGACAAGTGTCACCATGTAAATGGTGCTCCCATTTCTAGTGAGGGTATATGTTGGAGGTGAGGTTGAAGGCTGCTTTGCTGAGGATTTGCTTGAGATGCTTCAAGTATTTTCCAAATAAAGGAACTGTTCTAATCAAAACATAACGTAGGTGACCTGGAAGCTATACTATGGGTTCAGTGCATTCTGAAGGCTAATTTCAGTTTCAAGATTCTGTTGTTGCAGGAACAAGTCATTAGGTGTTCACTCAGTAAAAGCAAAGTAATTTTGTATGATATGAATTTAGTTCATTGCTCAACATTAGAGTTCTCTGGCAAATGAGAACAGAGAGAGGGAGAGAGAGAGAGAGAGAGAAAGAGCGCGCGAGAGAGCATGAGGGTAAAGTGTTGGGAGAGAGAGCGCCTACATGAACCCACATGAATGTATGAGCAGGCACAGAACCATACGTTCTGTTTCAACTCTTTTAAAAACACTTTGTTGGGTCCACTTGGCTGTGGCATAGCTCAGAAATATGTGGATTGTTCAGTATAGTTAATTATTAGCTTTGGATGTTAGAAACTGCTTCAAGACAATGGTACAGAGCAGGAGAACCTTGTGTTCTCTATTGACCTTCCATGGTCTCTCATAAATACCAGAGCATTAGAATCTGCCCTCTGGTATGTTCTTTTGCTGACAGTTCTCAGATTCATCATTATCCCGTACCTGAGACTAATTTGGGTGCCTATGTACTTGACGCCTCTCCCTCAAATTATGAGACTGATCCCTGGGCAGGGGAATTAGTCTGAGATGACAGGATATATGAAGTCATGGCAGTGATGTCTGAACTGAGACAAATGGCTTGGCTTGGATCTTATGATATACACCTTTCCCCAAAATAGGACATTTTTGCAGAAGAAATACGATTATGAGTTTTATTAATGACTCATATAGCCAAGGAGCTATTTTCCCTCAGAAGTCCCAGAATGCCTCACTCTCATATATGCTTGGAAGCTACAAGCGATTGTTATACTGGTTGCTTCATAGTCAGTGGCATAAGCTTAAACCCCAGGCCCTCACCCATTCATTCATTCAGTCCATCAATCTATATTTGTTGGGTGTCTACTCTGTGTCAGTTGCTGATTAATACTGAGGATAAAACGGTGAGTGGAAGAGGACACGAACCTGTTCTGGAGTTTGCAGGCAACTGAGAATAGACTGGTGGGTGAGGAGACAGATACTTATCACATAATACACTCATGAATGTAAAATTGTAAACTCATGCAAGTCTTCCCAAGGAAACACGTACTTACCCATGAGAGTATATTGTAGAACAGTGACCTACACTGGGGAATCTAAAAGGCTTCTTTGAGGAAGTGAGTCTGGAACTGATGTGTGAAGGGTGGAAACTAAAGGGGAGGTAGCATGTATAAAGTCCCTGTGGTAAAAGGAGTAATGAAGAGCCAAGGAACCGAGAGACCAGTGTGTTAGAGCGCAGAGAGTTGGGGAAAATTTAGGGGCGAGGCAGGAGAGACGGATGGGGTCAGATCCTGTAAGGACTTGAGGGTCATGTTAAAACCTATGAGAAGGTATTGCATGGTTTTAAGTGGAGGAGAGTGACACAGATTTCTGATTTGAAAAAAATCACGCTGGTGGCTGTGTGGTGAACAGACTAGGGAGAAGAGCATAACAAGTGTGAGACCAGCTAATGAGTTGTTGTGGAAGTCTAGGCAAGAGATGACAGTGTTTAAGATCATCATAGTAATGGGGGAGATAGAAGTGGCTAATTCCTAAGATATCTAGGGATAACATTTATGGTGGTGTTGATTGGATTTAGTTTGGGGAGAAGGAGGATCAGGGATGACCCCTAGTCTTCCATCCAGCATAACTGTATAAATAGTGGTTTCATTGAGAGAGAACCACCAGAAGAGGGGGACTAGGATGGTTGTTGCTGCTCTGGCGTGGGTACAGAGTGCCAACCATGAGTTTTGTTTTGGATGTCTTAAATTTGAGTATCTTTGGGAGACCAAAGAACAGATGTTCTGCAAGAACAGCCTCAAAGCTGACCTGTGATAATTCCTTCCTGATGCCCTCGCATACAAAGTTTCCAGAAGTTGCTGTGCAGTGCCCCCTGGTGGAACTCCCCATTTTGCAGCTCATCTTCACTCCACCTGATGGCTGAGGATAGGCTTGTCCTAAGGAGCACCATGTGCCATTCATTACATGAGTTTGGTTCATCCCTACATAGGTCTTCTATCTCCAAATATGTATGCATATCATACCCAGTGTTTCCTACCAATGGCTGTTGTGCCTTGAGAAGCCATTTGATACCGTGGGAGAAATCCTGGTTAGATAGAATGGATTCCCAGTTGAGCTCTGTCATCACTAGCCATGTGACTTGGCCAGTGTGATTTCTCTAGATCAGTATTTCCTCCTGTGTGAGAGAAGCTGCTGAGCTAGATAGTCTATAAGAGTCCTTCTGGGTCTAGAATTTCACTGATTCTAATTTCCAATCTCTATCTCTATCTCTAGTTTCCAATCTCTATCTCTATCTCCACTACTTGAATAGTTTGGAGAATGGAGATGAATGTTTCTAGATATAGAGGGTAATCTTCAGCCATTTTGGAATGTCTCATACCTGGTTTGCTTCCCCAGGGGGGCTGTGAATTACAGACCCTTCATTTACCATTCCTTAAATCAGGTTAGTATCATTTCTAGCAAGCAATTTTTAAACAGGGATAGAGAAATACTTCTTCTTAAATGCTAGCATTGATTCATGATTAGCTGTGGTGGTCTGTTGAGGATTCTTGCACAGCGTCTTGGCTGGGAGGAGAAAGTGCCATAATTGATTGGTAATGTTTGTCATTGGTATGGGCTGGGGGATGGTAGCCTGTTAGTGCCATTCCTTGTGGTCCCACTTCTGAGCTCTGGTATCTGTTTGTTCTGACAATGCACAAGTGTTGGTTAGTGGTTAAAACAAGTAATTACAGGATTATACTTTCCCAAACTTATTCTGGAGCTGAAATTTTCCACTATCTCTTATTGTGTTAAGTTCTAATTTCCAGTAACTTGGTGGAATAACAGGAGGGCTATGATTATGTGTCTAGTTCATTTTGTTTACTGGTTAACACTGTTTAGCGCTTCCTGCAGAAAATATGAGATGCCTACTTTTCTGTGTTTAAAAGGACAATCTAATGGAAATAAATACTTTTTGAGGGTTGAGAATCATGCAAGAACTCAGGGTTTGTCCTCTCTACTACTGCTGTCAATATTCATGTGCATACCTATGAGCCGGGGATCTTGTTAAAATTCAGATTCCTGGAGTCTACCCCCAGAGATTCTGATTCAGTAGGTCTGGATGGGACCAGAGATTCTGACAAGCTGCTTGTCTGGGAACACACATAGAATAGCAAATGTCTAAACAGCACTAATAATTGCATAGAAACAAAGATGGAGGTAGATAATTTAGAAGCACTGTATGTTTGATAGTTAGCCATACCCTAAAACTTCTTTTTTTAAACAAGTAATACTACTCCCTAAGTTCTCAATATGAATTCTGTGATTTGCTTCTTTTTCCTAAGAGTGTAATGCAGGAAAAAAAATACTAGTTGATTGAGGTCTTTGGTTAATTGCATTCCAGACAATTAACATTTTATTGAGCTCATACAACACTCAATATATACCACAAAGTGTAGTTACTTAATTGTAGCTTTCTTTTAAATTTTTTAGTTGTTTTGTTTAGCTACAAAAATGATATTTGCTCACTGTTAGAAATTCTAACAATGCAGAAATAAATAAAATAGAAAGTGAAAAAATATCCTGTCCCAAACCCTAGCCCTCAATTTAGTAGCATCATAAGTCAGTGTGAACAGTTTGGACTTCTCCTGTGCTTGTGTAAATCTTGTCCGTCTGTCTATATATTAACATGAACATACAAATAAAGATTTTAGGGGGGGGGAAATAAATGTCTTTTTCATTTCTCAAAGTGGGAATTAGATTTTAAGTCCCCCAGGATGAGATTCAAAGGAGGCAAAAGTGAAGATTTCCTCTCTCCTTTCTCTTCCATATTTCTGTACTTTGCTTCTTGACACTTACAGTATTTTAAACATCTTTCCAAAGAAGTGCACAAACAGTGTCTTTGCTTGCCAGTGTTTTAGTTGTGTTGAGCTGGTTCCCTTCATCTGACTATAAATCCCAATTTTGATTTTTTTTTTACCTCTTACAGAATACCTGACACAGGGACCCGTACAAGATCCCTGGTAAATACAGGCCTGATGCATTTACAGACCTTCGAGGTGTCCTGATATCACAGTGGGTTTTTCTCAGGTCTGGGATATAATATTAATAATGCTTGGTCATCTCTTCTCTATGTATTTATTGAGCACCTACTATCTGCCAGGTATTGCTGCACATCTCTCTCTACCTGTTCCAGACACTAGGGTTATAAAAATGAATAAATGGAAAGGCCATGGTCCCTGCCATGACAATGCAAGTAAATAAACAGCTTGGACTGCTTTCCTGCAGTTTTACTGTGGAAAGATGAGACTTGGTCTTTTGTGCGTTTTTAAAGAGAATGAGAAAAGCCTGGTAACTTTCCTCCTTCATTTGACGTGAAAGGATGAGACCATCACTGGCCCTGAGATTTCTTCCCCAGCTTTGGCCAGAATCCAGTCTGGTGAAATACATCTGGAGGTCAGATGCAGGGTGGGGCAGTCCAGAGAATAATTGTCTCTCTGTGAGTGCTTCAAAGGACATGCAAGGGCAAGACTAAGACGTTGTTATTATTTTGAGTCGAGAGGGATACGCATATCGGGATTTACAGGAATAGCGGTAAGCTTTATTAATTTATTTGTTAGGGCAATGGAGTGTGAAATAATGTTTCTTGACCAGTGCAGAGGGGGAATATGAATTCATGCTGCAGATTCAACTCAGGTTATATGTAAACCCTGGTTTGCATGAGACACCAGTGGCGTATTATGTAAATAGATTTCTATCCTTATACAAAACTACAATTATTGACGAGACAGCTCTTAATAGCATGGCTACTTATCTGGACATTGAGAGCACCGGGATTTATTCTTCTGTGGCATAAGTTACTTTGTTATTTGGATTTCTCATATAGCTCGTTTATTGAAATAATTAGAAACAAATTACTCACATCCGCATTGGTAGGATAAGCTCCTTGACAAATCACCATGCCACAATCATTCCAGACTGGGCTTCTGAAAAAATACGCTCACAAACTTTTATCAGGAAATGTGAAGACCATATAGGTTTTAAATTTAATACTTGATAATCTTCTGACAATGGCTGAGCAGCACTTAATGAGCTTAGGCTCTCTGCAGTTAAGATGTTCTGAATCAGGGTGAGATAGAATGGAGGGAGGTTTTGTTCTTTTCAATCAATTTCCTAGGTGGCACACACTGCTTGCCTCTGATACCCTTTCCCAGCTGTGGGCCACTCCCTATGCTGGCATGAGGAGGCCTGGGGAGGAAGGTCGGCCAGGTTAATTACACCTGCCACTCTTCAGTCCCCAGCCCCCAAGCTGTGATCTGTATGCTTTGGAGGGAAGTCACCCCTTCCGGTCTGACTTTATGCAATTGGATGCAAAAATTGGCAGATGGGAGCTAAGAAGTGGGATTCAGATTCTCCAAACTGGTTATTCTGTGAAAATATGAGAGTTTGCATAAGAATTCAGATTGTTTTGTGTTGGTAATTTATCTAAACAGCAGAAGAAAAATCTCTCCGAGAATATCATTTTAATGCTAGTATTAGATTTTTTTTCAATTCTACTGACATGCCTTCTCTCTTTGGTTAAGTTCACATTTTCCCAAACTTCCATCATTTGGGTATAATCTTTATGATTTCTATTCTATAAGACCCGTACTATCATTTATTTTACTTATAATTTTTCTTAATATCTTTTTAAAAAAATTTAGCATAACCATGAGCAAGAATATTAATAAAATAATGAGGGGGGAGCCTGGGTGGCTCAGTTGGTTAAGCGACTGCCTTCGGCTCGGGTCGTGATCCTGGAGTCCTGGGATCGAGCCCCGCATCGGGCTCCCTGCTCAGCAGGGAGTCTGCTTCTGCCTCTGCCCTCTTCCCTCTCGTGCTCTCTCTCATTCTCTCTGTCTCAAATAAATAAATAAAATCTTTAAAAAAAAAAAAAGAAGAAATCGGGGGAGGAAAGAAATCTTAAAAAAAAATGAGGTTAGTATCATCATAAAACTATTATAAAAGGTTAGTTTTCTTTATGTATTTTTCTGATATACACTGAAATAAATACATAGCTCTTAAGATACAAATATATTTTTCTGTGAAGTGCTTGCAGTCATCCCATAAAACCCCAATGGTACATAGAACATATCTTGAGACACCCTGGTTTTGCCCAGGCTTGGTTTCCCTGTGATTGCTGACATTCAAGGTGGGTGGTAAAAGCAACCCCTGGTGCTAGCCGATGTCCTGCTCCCTGCCCAGGTCAGAGCTTTCACGTGACCCATGGTACCGAGGCTGGTTTGGTGCCGTACTTCTGTTGGCTCCCTCACTAGTCCTAGCCAGTTCTCACCACCCTTTCCATCTTCCTATAGATCAGCTGGCTTCTGATGTCATGTGTGCCCTTAGAACACTCAGAATGCCGCCTTCACTCTAAACCTCACGCTGCTTTGCACACAGTAGGTGGTCTGTGAATTATTTCTGGATAAATAAGAAGGGGGGCACTGGATACCTAGCCAGGTGGATGTTGAAGGTGCTCCTTAAACCTATTTTCTAACTTCCTTTGCTCTACCTCAAGGCTCTTTATGTGAAATGCTTTAGGTGAATGTTGTCCTCTTGCTTTTCCTCCCAGTTTTTGATCCCAGTTAAAGGATGGCAATGGGCGTAATTTATTTCTTACTTGCCTAGTGAATTTTAAATAGTGTAGTTGGTGGCAAATGCTTTGCTGCAGCATTCTCTAAGAACTTAATAAGGTTATTCTAACATTTTTACTGCATTTACTTAAGCTTGTGTGCTTTTCAAAATTCACTGAGACACCGAATAATTTGAAACTTTGGCTAATTCCAAATAATTTATATTTGGCTTTGGAATTCATGACAATTCTTACTATCAAGAGTATTATTAGTAGTAATAATAGCAATTTGGAATTAATAGTAATGCTGGATTTTGTGGCAGATTTTCCATTTTGATTATTATTTTGGTGGTGTTAAGCTAAAAGAAGGGATATAATAGAGATATCTCAGTTTCCAGTGAATGATTGTAGGTTAATGAGAGTCCAGTGTATAGCAGCAGATTTCGGTGACTCAGAAATGCAGGATGAGGCACTCACCTGTAGGATTTTTTAAAAATTTGTTGTATTTCCCTGATATTTTTTATTCAGGAACTATTAAACACGACGTGTGGGATCTAAGGCATTTTTGCCCATGCTGACAAATAAACAGTCCCCAGAATTGTTTGAGCTGTGAAGTTGTGTGTGCTTGTCCAAAAAGAAATCCGGGTCTCTACAGGAATGTGATTTGGCCTTTATTTCAGACAGGTGTCCGCAGCGATAACTAGTGCAGCTGCTTCCAGTGAAGCCACTGGAAGTTTTGAAGCGGGGGACTGTGGAAATCAGACCTATGTTTTAGAAAGACCACCGCAGCTGCAGTGTGGACGGTGGGTCAGAGGGGGTATGAAGCAGGTGGACTGGCCAGGAAGGGTTTGCAAGGGTCTCGGTGAGGCTCAATGAAGACGGAGCTGGAACACTGGCCATGAGGCCATGAGGCCATGAGGACGGAGAAAAGGGGATGTAGTTCAAGAATATTTAGAAGGTAGACCCAAGAGAACTCGGTGGGATAGCACCCTAGCAAATGGAGGCGGAGGAGGAGTTGAAGATGATGCCCAGGGACCTGGTTTGTGTGAGTAGTAAGTAGTGTTACCCGCCCAGTTCACATGGTTTTAGTTGGGTGTGACCATGCTGAGTTTCAGTTGTCAATCACCATTGATTGGAATTTGTTCCCACCTGCTAATACCATTACCTTATAGGTCATTCATTTTTGTTAGGTGTGAGTATACTGAATTTGAGGTATCATTTGTAATGTACTGGGGTAATTCACCATTTCTGATACTTACTTCTTTATAAATCCATTCATTCATTTGTCAGATATTTGTGGGTATTTCTTGTTAATGTGTGCCAGACTTACACTGAAAGCAAAACTCTGATACCTTCTCCTCATCCTTATTGTATCTGTGTATGATTTCATTTTTTTGCCCAGCCCTTTGTGGGGATCACCACACTTGTCTGAATGCCGAGCCAGGCCTTTGGTCCTGGAGAGCCATTGTCTCTGACTTGTTCCTAATGGCCACTCTCTAAAGCGCTCTTTTTCCTGCTTGTGCTGATGTTTTAGGCGTTAGACTCATTTCCCTTTTTAAATTCCTATTTTAATTTACATGCCTACTCTGGAAAATATTGGCTTTCAGGTTATTACCCTTTTTTTTTTTTCAGATATTTAAATATATGCTAGATTCATCATCTGGCTCCTTTCAGAGTTCTGGCCACCTGTGACCTACCTTTGTCTTTTTACATTACTAATGCCCTAGAAAAATAACATTTTAATGACATTTTGGAACATGAGAAATTAAGGTAGGTAAGCTCTAAAATGACGAAGAGAGCATAAGATCCTGAGAGCAGTTTGTTTTTGAATGAGTATCTACCACTTCAAATGACAGCAGGACTTGGAACAGGAGAATTTTCCATGTGAAAACTGGAAAAAGTAGTTTTTCTCTGGAAAACCCACTGCCAGAGAAATACTACTTCTCTTCACCTCCTGCAGGGCTGTGGCAATAATGTAAGAAGGGCATAAGGATGGGGAGTGACTGAATTTATGAATTTAGGGTTGTCCCACTCAGGAGAGTTTGAAACCCAGTTGCTGGAATGCCCTTTGGCTTTGGGGTCCATCCTTGATGGAATTCCAGGAGCCCTCTGAGTATTTCTGAGAAGAGGAAAGACAGTAAATCTGGCCTTAGGCACAAAGTCTAATGAGTGTTTTCCTGAGGCTGATTACTTCTCCAGTTATGTGGATCTTACTGTAATGTACTTTGGAGATGCTTCTCCTTTCCCTAAAGACCAACAGCAGAGAGAAAAGTAGGTTCCATGCTTATTTTGTGATCGGCTTGCCATCTGTGTGACCTGACGTTGGCTGGGGAATAGGATGAACTTGAATGGTGGTGGTAGGAGATGGGGATGGAAAAGAAAAGAAGAATAGACATTTTCAACCATTGGAAGGCAGCTAGAATATGCTGAATTAAGAAAGGCTTGAAAGTGCAGAGAAGCTAATCGAGAGGATTCATGTGGTTAGAAGGGGCATAAGGAGGATGGACTGATGAGAGAATTGTAGGTCAGCTATCGAAGAAGGTGCAAATCTGGAAGAGAAGTGTATTGTTGGGAAGGAAATACCTTCCTGAAACAGGTGGAGCAATGTCTGGATCCAATCAAAGCAGACTTGTCCTCCCTCGATCTAAGGAGAAGATTGAGCTCTGAGAATCAAAGGCAAAACCTCGCTGGTGTTTCCTAGCAACACGGTGCCCAACTGGATAGAATATGACAGGTAATTCATCAGTCTGGGTACAGGTCATACACTAAGGCAACTCTCAGTACTGTTTGGGGGAAGGATTTGCTAAGAGGAGGAGGATAACACAAGAGAAGGGAGTGTCAATATTAAGGTCAAAGTCTAAGAAGACAATTTCCCTTTTCTTGGAAAAGAGAATGAACAGGGAATCTCTGTGACCCCTCACAGGAGGCACACAGAGAAGAAGCAAATCCTGCCTCAGACGAATTTCCTTTATTCCGTATCTGTGATCAGGATCCATGTGAGCTGCTCAGACTTTTTGGTAATGGAGAGGTGTGAGAATGGAAAAACTGAAGCTCCCAAAAGAAAGGAGGGAGTTTGGCCAACGTTGTCGAGTTGCTGCAATTGCACTTGTTGCTGACAAGCCCCTTCCTCGCCTCCTTGGGGTTAGTGACTGATGAGGACAGATGGAAGATGCTTGTGGCGGAGCTTTGTAAGCCTCAGGTACAGGACAGAACTTGTGAGGTGGGCGAGGCCAGCCCTTCAGGTCCACATGGATTATTCATCCAGGCATCACTGGGCCCCAGCCTTGCCTCAGGGATCGCACCCGACTTCTCACTTTCATATAGGAAACTAAGGCCCACAGGGTTGTAGTAATTTTGTTTAAATTAATAATTTGTCAGGTTCAGGATCAGAGCACTTTCTTCTGTAAACAAATCTCTTTCATTTTGCTTCTAATAATGGCATCACATTTGCTAATTACTGAGATCTCCATGTGAAGTGTTGGGGGGTGATAATCTGTGTGTGAGTCAGTGGTATTATGGGGTGGAAGAAAAGAGAGACATATGGTGGAAATACAAGAAAATTTATGTTGGTGAATTTGAGTTTCGTTGTCTGGAAACACAAAGTGTGCTTAATTACTTTTTTACTGCTACATTTTGCTATTCTTTTATTTTCTAGAGGCTGAATGTTATGTTTGGAAACGGGAAGGCTATATGATAATGTGCAATGTATTCATTTATTTTTCTACCAAGCAAATACAGTGAGTTTCTACAGAGCCTTTGAACCTAAATATTATGTGCCTCTCCCCTCCTGCTGGTGCTTTTAAGGCTATTTGTATGTGATATTCATATGCCTGTAGTCATCTATCTTTACTCCTCCAATAGTACTTAATCCCTTAGCAATAAGAAAATTATTTGCATTGGTATTGTTAAATATACTACTACATTTTGTGACTTCTAAACTAATTTTTTTGAAAACTAGAAACAATATATTCATCTTCTAAGGAAAGGAAGAATTTTTCTATGAATTCCAGGAAGAGACCTTTGAGAATCTCAAGGGGTCCTCACTTTGTCTTATGTGTTCTCTCAGCCTGTCTGCCCTCATCTTTCTCAGATAAAATCTTGTTTTTCTTAGAAAGTGAATCTGGCTCACATAAGTCATTTCCCAAGGCCGGGCCACTCCTGCCCCAAATTCTGACATAAGCCTGGTCTGGTGTCCATTCTCCCTCTCCTCCCGCCATCTTTTCTGTACATCATTTGACCCTTGACAGTGTCCCTTTATCCTACCTCTGCTGCCTACACCTATAGTTTCTTTCTGCCATTTTCTTTCAACAGTCTGAGTAAGGACTGGATAAATGCCTTTTACAATAATATACAAGCATAAAAACAAAACGGGGTACTAATAATATTAACATAAGAAAGCATTTACCATGTGCTGGGCCTTTTGGCAAATATGTACATTAAACGATCTCAACAGCCCTATATTCTAATGGTAACATTTTTATCATTCCCATTTTATCATGAGGAAATTGAGACTTGGAATGTTTGCATAACGTAACCAAAGTCACACAAAGTAAGCAGAGAATTAGGACTAGAACTCAGGAGAATCTGATTCCAGAAATGTTTCTTTTTTTTTTTTTTTTAAGATTTTATTTATTTATTTCACAGAGAGAAACACAGCGAGAGGCAGAAACACAAGCAGGGGGAGTGGGAGAAGGAGAAGCAGGCTTCCGCTGAGCAGGGAGCCCGATGCGGGGCTCGATCCCAGGACCCCGGGACCATGACCTGAGCCGAAGGCAGACGCTTAACGACTGAGCCACCCAGGCCCCCTGAAACTTTTCTTTTAACTTCTGGTTGACCCTTGAACAACATAGGTTTGACCTACACGGGTCCACTTAATGTGGATTTCTTTTTTTTTTATAAATATAGTACAATACTATAAATTTATCCTCTTTTCCTTATGATTTTCTTAATATTCTTTTCTCTAGCTTTCTTGTAAAATACAGTATATAATAAATATAACATGCAAAATATTTGTTAAACAAGTGTTTATGTTAACAGTAAGGCTTCTGGTCAACAGTAGGCTGTTAGTAGTTATGTTTTTAGAGAGTCAAAAGTTTGACTCTGCAGGGAATTGGTGCCCTTAAGCCCCATTGTGTTCAAAAGTCAACCATATATTATATTTTAAATAACAGGTCTTAAAAGAGTTTTGGAAAATGTAACATATTTAAAGAGAGCACATCTTAAGTCAATTGAATGAATACCTCATTCGGGAGTGTTGAGCTGAAACCAGTCATGGTTTAGAGATACTTTAGATGCTCATGGGGGTGTGGTAGGTTGGGATGAGCGAGGAGAAGACTTTTGAAATCATAACACGTCTGCTACTCATTGTGTAACTTGCATCGTTCTCAAAACTATGTTGTGAAAGCTACCACAAGGGGGCTGTCCTCAGGAGCTATCTTCTCTGAGGAGTTGCTTGGAGAGGGGCTTGCCTAAAGGGTGGGGATTACTACCAAGGGCTGGTAGAATGGCTTGTATTCAGATAGAGTGAGTGAGTCATCAGATCCTGATTTGAGCTCCCCAGAAGGTTTTTTCAACTGCCTTCCCACCCTAATGGGGAAGTGTTTGCGTCATCAGTCACCACCACTGAGACATCTGGGCATCACTGGTCTGAACTGCAATTATGTTGGCTTCCCAGAGCCCAAGTGAGTTCTACAAAGAGGATGCTGATATTGCAGGGCAAGATGCAACCCAGAAGGTACCTGTAAGAGTAACTGGCCACAGATGAGGAAGCTCTGAGTTATGGCTATGGCAGTGGGCATAAAGGGAAATGGGGTCATTGAAAGGAAGAGGAGTAGCCAGATTAAATATTTTATTCATCATATAACAGGTAGTGATCTGGGTCCCCAAATCTGTCCCGATTCAATTGGTCTAGAATAGGGTCAAGGAATATGTACTTACTTAAAGCATCCCCAAGGTGATTTTGGTCATTGATTCTTTACTTGGCGTTGACGTTGGAGACAAACATCAAAGATACTTCCAAGGACATCAGCCTTTGAATCCAAGAAGGATGTTGTTGCTACTAACAGAGATGGCAGTGCCCCTGGACATGGGGAAAGAAATAAGGGCTTGGGAACAAGCATGCAGTGATCAGATACTGAGAAAGTGTTCTTTAGTCAAAGGAAACGGGCAGGAGACCATTTTTATTAAGTCTTTTCTGTGCTAAATATCCCACATACTTCCTTTTTTCCTATGAGATTACATCTCATTCCTTAATCTGGCATTTGAAGGACCCCACGGTTGGTTCACCTGCCCACCATCTCCCTCATTGTTCCTGTAATGAAACCCTCGTGACAGACACAGCAGTCTCCTCCCTGACCCCAAACCAGCCACATACTTTCCCATCCTCATCATCCTTGCTCACAGTAGTTGAGCTTCCTGATAGTCTCTCCTCCCTGAGGTGTCCATACACGAATCTTACTCACCCTTCAGGGCAAACTCAAATCTCAGCTCCTTTGCCGGCAGCAACACAATACTCTTTCCTCTCTGATTATGGTTCTTCTGGGCCCCGCTCACTCGTTTGGCCTTAAATCATTAACCTTGAAGGTATGCATTCATTTCCTACTCAACTCCAGTGCATAAACACTGAGGAAAGAGGCTTTAGATTAATTCCACTGTTCGTCCCTTATAAAATCTAGTGGAATGGTATGTTTGTATTATTTCAGGACAAGGCTGCATAGAGACATTTGTGGAAGCCCTGAAACTCAATACTCTGTGAATAACTGTAAAAGAAAAGGAACAAGATTGGGATGGCAACAAGTGACAGGAGAGAAGGAAGCCCACCAGAGAAATACTTAGAGGTTTGGATGCAGAACCTGGGGGATCCAGCACATTAGCAGCCCAGTGGGGGAAAATGTTTGAGGAGGAGAGATTGGCTCTCAGTCTTTATTGACTCAGAGGCTGAGGCAGATGTGCATGAGAACATATATTATTTTTATAGTAAAATCGAGGATGTACAAACTTGATATAGCAGCTTGTATATAAAAGGAGTCACTCTTCCATTCAGATTGGAAGAAATATTTATTGAGCACTCTCTGTGTGCCAGACAGTATGTATATTACCTGGTAATATTATAAACAGGTTCGTTCCAAACTTCTGAAGCAGATATCATTGCCAGCCATCCCCATGCCCCTTGGTGCCATGCGGAAACCATAAGTTATGTTATTCACAGTGCTTTAAGGAGCACATGGTATTCATTTTCATGGAAATCTAACTAAGCACAGATGTCCGATTTGTGTCTTCTTGCCTAGGGATTTAGCTACAAAACAGGGGCTACCTTCTTTCTCACCTCCCACATGCTTGGATTATATGCTTGAGTATTGAGGGTCTTTCTTAAATGATGGTTTAAAAGAATCCTAATGGCTAGAAGTAATAGCCTGATTTCTAATGCATGACTGATGGTATATTGTACAAATACTTGTTGATGTAAAACCAGCAGATTTTTTTCTTGCATAGGCCCAGGGGTCTTAGCCGATGAGAGACTTCGGTTTTTCTGCTTCTGTTTTGAACTACATACTACGCATAGATGTTTTTAGATCCTTCTTCTTGTTTCCTACCTGAGACTGTATTGAGAATCAAAAGATTTGTGTTTTCCAGCCTGGTGACTGAGAATCTAATGTGTTCCTGTAGTCTCTGCTGGGTTAGGAGGCGTATTATGAGGCTGGGCAAATTTACTTGAATGAATCTCATTTGTTACTTTCAGGTCAATAAGCATCTTAAGCATCGTAGGGCCTGCGACACTGTCATATCCCAGAACTGCTAAGCAGGGCTCTCCCTGGAGAAGAGTTAACCAAAAGGAATGTGATCCTTTAAGTCCTAAAACAGGACATAGTAAGGAAACTGAAGAATGAATCCATTTTGATGACCTGGCATTTAAAAAAAAAATGCTAAAAATACATTACCCAAACTTTTTAAATTGAGTTCATTAACGTCTTGAAATTGCGTACAATTAATAGGATTTTTATTATTAATTCTTGTAATTTGTTTATACTAGGCTCTGAAAGGGGTCTTATTATTTTCTTGAGTCTAGCTATGCATTGATGAGACTCATTAAGCATAATGGAATTTGGCAATTTATCACCCAGATTAAAAGCCCTTTCCATGTAACCTCCATTTACCCTTTATATTTAGAGGCACCTCCTTGGCATCAGTCAAGGGCTCAGTGTAATTTCCCAGATTCCTCAGTAACAGAATCTCTGTGGTGCTCGGCTTGTCCTTCCTGTCCTGCACTGCCCTTCCTCCTACCCATTAACATGAATGTGCAGTTCTTTTCATTCAAGCAAAGTTGTAAAAAGTATACAGAGTTAAGCTGTTTGGATAAATGCAACTTTGCCTTTTCTGTCTTTTCTTTCCCAAGCCTTTTCTGGTTATATTTCTTCACTTGAGCCTTGTTCTTCAGGGAACTATCAGAAATCAATGCCCTTTACAAATGCTAAACGTCTCTTTCTTGTTATGAATGGAACATTAGCCACCTAAGGTCTCCTGTCTTCCACCATCATGACTAATAGGATTGTAATTCCATCAAGGTCTCTGATGACATCAAAAACCGTATCAGTGAAATGTTAAGTGGATTTGGATGTGACCTGATCCCTGGGATGAAATTCAAAGCACTGTCTATCTAAAGGTTCAGAGGCAGTGGGATCCCAGCTAAACTGGCCACTCTGACCAGTGGAGGTGTCCCTGCTGGGGCAGACTGGATGAAGATAATAAATCATTTCCTAAAAAACACTTCAAACAAAATATAAAATACCCAAGCAGACAGAGGGAAGACACAACTGCTTACATTTTCGTCCATTCTCTACATTTATAATCTCTCCTTCCTCTTTTACAAATAAATAATAAAAAAAAAACCCTCAAATCATATTTGAGCCACATAAGATCCTGTTCTACCATTGCAACGGAAGTGCTATTGATTTGTTCTTATTTGGAAGATTTTTGCTTGGTTATTTTTTTTTTCATAATTGTTGTTTTCCTTTAATTGGTATTGACTTGTGTTCCTTAATTTGGGCTAGCCCTGCCTTTGTGAGAGCTGAGTGGAATGAGAGGAGCATGGCGTAATTTTCAGGACAGAATCAAACTATGTTGCACATTGGAAGTTTGAATGGCCAGTTGGCCTCAGTACTGAAATCCGCAAAGCTAAATGGTCAGAGTATAATATTAATGAACAGGAGCACTTAATGTTTTTTAATTCTTTGTTCTCCCTTCGGAGATAGTGAACCCAACTAACATCATCTGTCTCTGTCAAGGGATCACTGTTCTCAGAGGCATTCATTCAAAACCTCAGCATCTTTGTGACTCAGCCTTTGACTTCCAGCCCCGATTCTGATCCTTTGTCAGTTTGCGTGCCCCATTATCATTTCCACAGCCCTGTACCTGACCCCTTGCACTGCAGTCTCCCCTCCATCAATCCAGCCTACACACTGCCAGATGACTCACACCAGTTACTTGGCTTTTGTCACATGGTTTTCTTGGTGAAGTTGTCCATGGCTCCCATTTCTTCCCGCATCATATCTAACTATTTACGTGGCTTCCGAAGCCTTTCATGATCTGGCCCCACTCCACCTATATGGTTGGCTCCCCCTCAGCCCCAGCACAGATGAATCTTAACTCTGCTTTCAATCATCAGCCATGCAGTTTGGATATGTCCGTGTGGAAATAACCTCCCTGGTCTTAACCTTTTCAAAGCGTATCCATCTTTTATCCATGAAGCATTCTCTGGTACTTGTATATCTTCTCCTCCTCTGAATTCAGCGAGATTTGTGATAGGTGTGGTATAATGTTATCCTTCATTCTCTTTTATTTGAAATTTGTATGTGCCCACCCCCCGGCCGCTGCCACACACACTGATTCCAAAAGGATTTGCAGGAGTTACTTAAGTAGATAGCATCTTGTAATATTTGATCATTGCTTTCTATCTATATTTGTCATCTCCTCTACTCAGTCATTAGCTTTTCTAAGACAGGGACCATACTCATGCCTCATTTTGAAAGGTAGCCTGGGAAAATGGTCAGGACACAAGGCTAGAAGTTAAAGGACTTGAGTCCAAATACAATTTCACTACAAATTAACACTGTGACTTTAGGTGAATTACTTGAGCCCTGAGGATCTAAATTATATATAAACTGCAAATAATTACATTTTTCACCAAATGTAAGAGAGCTTTTTCTTTCCATAAAAATAACTTGTCATTCTAAAAAAAAAATTAACAATACAGAAACCCTGAAAGCAAAAATTAAAAATCAGCTGAATTTGCACTACCCTGAGGTAAAGACTGTTCACATTTTGGCATTTATCATTTTACATAGATTTCTTTTAGTCCATGTGCACTCAGGGGTAAGAGATCTGTCTATCTACCTATCAGTCATCTGTTTATCTAATAATGGGGAAAATACTGATTTCTTGTCAGCTTTGCATGCTTAACAATACAAAGTGCATGTATTTGGGGGTGCCTGGCTGGTTTGTTCGTTAAGCATCTGACTCTTGGTTTTGGCTCAGGTCGTGGGATCGAGCCCTGCATTGGGCTCAGGGCTCAGTGTGGAGTCTGCTTGGGACTCTCTCTCTCCCTCTCTCTCTCTGCCCCTCCCCCATGCTTTCTGTCTCTCTCTCTCTCTCCAAATTAAATAAATAAACCTTCCTTTTAAAAAAGTGCACATATTTTCACCTCACCAAATTATTACAGAATTGTATGTATATTAAACCATATATCGTCCCTTTTTAAAAACATATTTCAGAGAATGACATCGGAGTAGCTAGACCTTCTAACTGCTGAAAGAAGTATGTAATCTCCGGTTTGTCATCTCTGATGAGATCTCTCTGCCTTTGGTACAGAACTTTCCATGTGACTCTTTGCCTTTATAAATGAACACTGGTTTGCTGACTTCAGGTCAGTCAGCTTCTGACTGAGCTGAAGCCTCCTTTTCCAGCTCATCACAAATTCCAGCTTTGTCTCCACACAGTCCCTTTGCCAGAACTCCAACATCCAAGAGCCTCTAGCATTCAAACGTTTTCTTTACTTTTTCTTGTTTTTTTTGTTTTTTTTTTTAAAGGTTTGGCCCAACACTCAGTTGGCGGAAGAACCTTATATAAACTGGTGTGAGGCAACTTACGGTTTTTATGTGATTCATTTGGTGCAGACATTTTTATGTTTCACTTCCAAAATGTGAAGGTATTTGACTATGAGTGACCACCCCAAGTCCTTCCTGGCAGTGATACATAATATAGAATGTATTTCTCTATTAACTACCTGATAAATATAAAATATTCTGACTTTCAAAATTCATCTGGTACAGAGGGTTTTGAATAAGAGATTATAGCCCTGTTCTAAATTTATGAGATCTTCAATCCTGGTGACTAAAATTAGCACTTTGTTTTTCTTGTTAGCCTTCATTAAAAAAAAAAAAAAAGTAACAATAGACTCTTAACTTCAGAGAACAAACTGATGGTTACCAGAGGGGACGAGGTGGTGGGGATGAGTGAAACAGGTGTTGGGGATTAAGGAGGGCACTTGTCATGGTGAGCGCCAGTGATATATGGAATTGTTGAATCACTATTAAAATAACACTGTATGTTAACTAACTGGAATTAAAATAAAAACTTAAAAAAAATAATTAGTAATAATAATAATAGTGTTAGACGTTATAGCAGTGGTTTTCAAACTTGTATTTTCTTTTTGGGCTTCGGAAAGCATCTTCAGATAAAATCTTACCTTGAAAACCAACCCCTTGGCCAAGAAAAATGTCAAGCCCCTCTTCCTAGAGGGGAACCCAGAGATCAGTCCATCAGGTCCCTCCTCCACTCACTCCATGGTCACCTCTGCTCTGGTCTTGATAAGGAAAATCTGTGTCCTAAGATGGCCAACCCAGCCAGCAAGGGAGTCTCAGGCCTTGCCCCGGGGCTCTTCCAGGTTGTTCTCCCTGCTCTACTTCCCATGGGCGCCAATCTGGGTTCCTCTCCCCGCCCCGCTTCGCGCAGGCGCCAAGAGTGCCCAGTATGTGGAAGTAGAAGTGTATAAATTGCCCCCTTTGTTTTGTGCTCTGGGCTCAGACCTTTGCAGATCACTCTCCTCCGAGCCTGCCGGCGTTAAATAAACCCCCTATCCTCCAAGATCTCCGGGTGCTGCTTGGTTCTTCCGTTGGGCGATCCTGTCCAGGCTCTGTAACAGTCTGGTGAAGACAGCTGTAGTAAAGGTTGACGGTTGCTCAGGCTCTGAGATACCGAGGACGGCAGGGCGGCAGCCCTGTGTCCTGGAGAACACCACCGGCCAGGCAGAGAGTACCACCATTCCCTGGCTGGGAGGGGTTTGTTGTAGTATTTCTGCCATTGTTTTGTTCTGGGTTTCTTTTCTGGTCAGATGAACAAGAGATCACGTTTAGCATAGAAGGAGAATTAGAAGGAGATTCCTTGGAAGCTCACGTTATTTCAAGATTGAAGGTATAAAAGCTCAGGACCACTTGTCTTAAAATTTATTAAACAATCCCTATTTGGGTTACTTATGTCATTTTCAATGTTTTTAGACAAAACCATAGTGAACATGTATCTACATACATCATTGTATATTTGTGTTAACATTTCTTTATGATGAATCCTGAGGGTAGAAGGATTGTGTATGTACTTGAAAACTTTTCTACGTAGTGTTGGATTGTCCTCCAGAAAGATCATACCAATTTATACCCCATGTGACCCTTCAAGTCCCTTCATGTCTTGATTTTCAGTGACTTATTAAATCAGTAAGTTGTTTCACATGCTTCCTTAACTGTTTTTAATTTCTGGAATATTATAATTTTTAAAGTGTCATTGGAATTTAATAAGCACCGAGAAAGGAAGTTCCATCAAAATAAGTGTTTATTTAGTTGCTGGTATTTAATTAAAATATTTAAGATTTAATTCATCAATATTATTTTTTAAATCTCTGATATATCTCTGACTTTATCTTCCTTATTCTTTTACTCTTGATAAGCAATTTCTAATGAAGGGGTCTCAGAACGGTAATTGTACTTAAAATGGTTATCAAAAATTGCAAAACATGAACTTTCAAAAAAATTGTTGCTACACTAGTTTTCCTAACTTCTGCAAGTTTTTTAAGTGTTTTTAAGGTGTTTTTAAGATGAACCAATCTTTTTTTTTTCCCCCTCTATTTTTTTTTTATTATGTGTTTTAAATGCATGCTATCAGGAAAGTGTCTATAAGTGAAATAATAAGGACATATTGTTGAATAAGGCATTTTCTTTTTTGAATAAGGCATTTTCTGTAGAAATATTGATGGCTTACATCTTACCAGAGTAATTTAGAGCCGGTAGGGTGCACCTTTGCTACTTTAATTATTAAAGGCTTTTTTTTCCTCACAGTGACTGAATTGTAGAATGTACACATTTCAAATTGAATGAAGCTATAGTTTGCAGACAATATAAATCTAACAGGAAGATGAGATGAAAAAATGTTGAAATGCAGGAAACTTATAGAAATCAGATCAATAAATAAAGAGGGAGTCTTCTTACAGCTTCCATAATTATGCCTGTGTGAGTGGAGTGATAGATTTTCAGCATTTTCACAGTGAGCTCTTTTTGTGTTCAATTGCAATTTTGAAATTGACTATGTGCTGCTAAAGAAGATGTGAGAAAATAAACTCCCCTTGTCTTCATAGGACTTATATCTTTCCATCGAAATACAGAATCAAGGTATATATTAGTATTATTTGGCCAAGTATAATGGTGGGATTCTGGAAGATTCTTCTTCCTAGGGCCCATCGTCCAATAAGCCTGACTCGCAGGTGGGACAGCTGATCCGGGCACTGAGTATTTGGAGCATGACCCAAGCTGGTCTTATCTTTGAGGCTTAGATGCACACACCAGAGTCCAGTCAACATGCTTCTGTCCATCAACATGCTTCCCCAGCCAGCAGGGATACCGTGAGGCAGAAGAAGTCAACTTGGGGTGCTCCTAGCCTCTGGCAACCCAGCCCTATTCCAATAATCTGGCCACTGGAGAGAAAGGTAGGACTGATAGTAATTTTTTTGCTCGTGGTTTTCAAAAGTTTCTTAAGACACAGTTGGAACTATCATGAGATTTGCATGCACGTGTGTGTGTTAACAACTAGGCTGCATGTCTGTCAGCTTACTGAGATTGTAGTCTGTTAAAACAAGTAATAAGACATATTGACATCATGAGCCCCTTGATATGATGCACTGCGGACACAACATTGTATCTCGGGTGTTGCCAAAAACAGGTACCCTTGTCTGGTCATGAGGAAAAAAAAGAGTCAGATGAACCCAAATTGAGAGACATCTGAGGAAATGGCTAGTTGATATTCTTCCGAAGTGTCAAAAACATGAAAGACAGGGACTGAAGAACTGTTACTGCCTAGAAGAGTCTAAGGAGAGATAGCAACTAGGTATCAAAGTGGGAACCCAGATGGGGTCCGGGCACAGAAGAAGGGCATTTGTTGAAAAACTGGTGAAATTGGAGTAAGATCTTTAGGTAAGAGTACTGTAGCCATATTAGTTTTCTGGTTCTTACCATCCTGCTGTATTTATACAGTATGTTAACATCAGGGGAAGCTGGAATATAATGGGAATTCTGTACTCTTTTTGCCATTCTCCTCTAAGTCCAAAGTTAGTTCCAAACTAAAAAGGTTTTCAAAAACATATTTTTCATAGGAACTGCTTCTAGTTTCCCTTCAGACACTTCAAAGGGTTCATTTTTAAATCATGCTAGTAAGACTTGACATTTATCCTCAATGAACTTAGCCTTGTTAATGTAAATAGGTTGGCCCAGCATATCATGGTTAGAGCATCAGAGTCAGGAAGACAAGGTTTTGAAATTCAGTTCTGCCACCTGCCAGATGTTTGACCTTGAGAAAATAACCTGGCTTTGCTGGGTCTCTGTCTTCTCATCTCTAAGTATGGAATGATGATGATGATGTTAATGCTAATACCTGCTTCATGGGAGAGCTGAGAACATTGAGTTAAGTCACACTTAACAAGTACTGAGCACAGTGGCTGGGACATACTAAGTGCTTTATACTTACTGGCTGTTTCTCCTGGTGTTGTTCCTGTTCAAATCTCTGTTCCTTTACTCAGCACTAAAATGTAAATAACGCACCAAGTCTGTTACAAGGATAAAACTAGCTATTGTGTATAAAACAGCTGCTTGGCACACAGTCACTGCCAAATAAGATGTAGTTACTAGTATCATTCATCCAGCCAGCCAGCCATTCTTCTATCCATCCATCCATTCATTCACCTAAAAGCCCATCCAGTACTTGGGGGGAGTCTCCTGTGTACTGGAGATTGGCGAGCCTTTAATGTGCAAAGCACGGCTATTAATCTTTGAACAGGCAGAGCGATCATAATAGCACGTGCCTTCTGCATGTATAGCTCATTACAATCCGCGAAAAGCTTTTCCATACATTATTTCCTTACCTACCTCCAGAAGCATTGGCTGCTATCCCTCTCTACTAATGTGGAGGATGAAAATGAGTGTCCAGAGGGTATGCTCCATCCTAGCTTACGTGACTCGGCAGGGGGTTGACAAAGTTTCTCTGTAAAGGGCTCCCTCCGTGTGGGAGGGCGGTCTCTGTAGCTGCTATTCTCCCCTGCCCCTGGAGCGCGAAAGCAACCACAGACAACAGGTAAACAGATGCATGCCACCCTGTTCTGGTAAAGCTTGCCTTACACAAACAGGCAGTGCCCAGACTTGTGGACCCTTGCACTCATCCAAGGCAAAACAGTTACTTAGTTTTAGATTTCTTGACTCCAAACCCAGGCGTTGCATGACGTTCTGCCGCAGTGTTTCCACACAGGTGTTAGACAGAGGACCTGCAATGTGCAGCTGCGGCTTCGCTTCCCAGAAGTGACCATCTCGTCCCTCTTTCTGTATCCTGCTTCGTGGTCATCAAGCAATATTTTATTAAACACTCAGCAGGAATCCAGGTTCACTTTGCCTCTCGGTCTTGTTGGCCTTTTTTCCAAAGATGTGAAGGGGAGCTGTTCTTAGGGAGTCTCTGTAACTCCGAGTGACCATTGATTTCTTTTCTAATTGTCACACACCTTCTTTTATTTACTTTTTAAAAAAGATTTATTTATTTATTTGAGAGAAAGAGTGGGCGCATGCCAGTGGGGGGAGGGGCAGAGGAAGAGAATCTCCAAGCAGACTTCCCGCTGAGTGGGGTGCCAGACTCTGGGCTCTGATCCCGCCACTCCCAGATCATGACCTGAGCCAAAACCAGGAATCGGATGCTCAATGGACTGAGCCACCCAGGTGCCCCATACGCCCTCTTTTAGAACATTGCATTCTAGAAATGATTTTTTTGAAGGGAGATCAGCCTAGAAACTGATTTGTAGTTTCTAAATGTAGCTTTTTCCTTTGAATTTGAAAATTAAAAAAAAATTCTGAAATGTTCTCAAAAAATAAACGTATTTCCCGGCTTTTAATATGGGCCCCTCTCTGACTTGTCATGACTCCCTAAAGATTGCCAACAATGCTTCCACCATCCCATCTGAAGTCCATTTATTACTCCGGAATGTAATTTATTGTTGAGACTGGATTTAGGCAGAGAAGCTCGCTGATCTCCCTTGTGATCTCTTCACTTATCTTGGGCTTCATGTTTTCTTCTTTTTTTCAATTTGGAGATCATTTGCCTTGATAGCAAAGGGACAAGTGATAGAGGAATTGAATGATCCAGCTTTCTCCCTAGCTTCTATATTAGCATGATGTCATCTGCATCAAGCAGTAAGTCAATTCCATCCTTTCCCTCATCTGACTCTAAACAGGGTCATAACCTAACACCCTGTAGATTTCACCCGTTTTTGTAAGTCATGGCTTACCCTGGACCTTTGACACTGTTTTTACGGATTTGTTTCTTTCTTCCTTGATCATTTGTCTTTCCTTCCACACATCCTGTTACTCATTGGTCTCATTTAATTACAGAACCAAATAAAATTCATGAATTGAATGACAGGATGGTGCTGTGCTGAAACATTTGTTAGACCTCTACCTTGACTGTGGTCTTCTCTGGTCTTTTCTATTAGGAGTAGGTTCCTTTGCATTTGGTTGCCTTGTGTAGTCTTGTGATGGAAGATGACTGAGCTGTCTTTCCAATTTCTACCCTTCAAGCTACATAATGGTTGTTAGTTTCATGTGTGAATACATTGTCTTTGCCTTTTCTTGTGGCAGGAATATCCCGTTAAGTCTACCTCTGTTCTTTTTATATTAGCTTTTAATAAGGCCATCATGAACGAAAGTACAAAGAAGACTGGACCACATGGCAATATTCGATAAGAAGTTCTTTATTATTACATTCAGAATACCCTTAATGTTCGTTTTTATGCCACTAAACTGAAATACAAAGTTTAAAGGTATTTATTAAAATTTTGTGGGTCCATAAAAAGAGGACTTTGGATACTGAGGAAATCCTGAATCTCTGTTTGCTGCTATGCTTAAGGACTCTTGGCTGAGACAACCAAATCCTCTTGACTTTTTCTAAACTTTCAGCTGTTTGCTCCCCAAACGATCCCCTTTCCTTTTCTAGACATTCTTGAACTGGACATGACTGCTTACATCCTCAGATTCTTTCATTTTCTTTGCTGAGTTTTTTATTTTATTTTATTTTTTATTATGTTATGTTAATCACCATACATTACATCATTAGTTTTTGATGTAGTGATCCATGATTCATTGTTTGTGTATAACACCCAGTGCTCCATGCAGAACGTGCCCTCCTTAATACCCATCACCAGGCTAACCCATCCCCCCACCCTCTCCCCTCTAGAGCCCTCAGTTTGTTTCTCAAAGTCCATAGTCTCTCATGGCTCGTCTCCCCCTCCGATTTCCCCCCCCTCATTTTTCCCTTCCTGCTATCTTCTTCTTTCTAAATATAATGTATTATTTGTTTCAGAGGTATGCTGAGTTTTAAAGCCACCAGAGATCTCACTGTCAGTGTCTCTGCTTTTCTCATTGCTCTATTTGAATTAAGAGTGGGGTATGTGTGTTTGTTGTGTGGTGGGTGAGGCTCTCCCTCTCACCTCAGATCCTTGCTCCCAGAAAAGGCCCACAGCCCCAGTTAGCCATGTGACAGGAGCCTGTCTGCCTCTGAAGCCTTGCGAGAAATCTCAGGTCACCACAGCGGGACCTTGTCGGCTGCTTGGGGTTGACCTTTGCCATGTTGCACCTACCATTAGCAAGATGGTGCTAAATCCTCCCTCTGCACTGGTAATTTTTTCCTTCCATGAGAAGACCCTCAAAACATTTATTAGCCCCAGTTTCTGAGGCTGAGTTTCTTCCTGGCTCGAATTTGATTCACCATGATCTTCTACCCAGCAGCCTTTTGAGATTGGTTATATTTTCTGTTCACATTCTTAACAAAAGCTATCTCCTGTTTTCCTCCATGAACGATCTTCTACTGTTTCTGGGAACACTTCTCCCTTCTAATCAATTGGGGCACAGAGAATAGTCCCCCATGGTCCGTCACCTGTCACTTTAAAGACACTAACTGGAATATCCCACGTGGACAACCCTCAGACTCTGGGAAGAAGGTACTTGACTCACTGTATTACCACCAGGGCAATGAAAGGAGCCCCTTGCTGTCCAGACTCAGCTGATGCTTGACTGAATTGGAGCCGTTTATCAGCGCACCTAAATTCCTACAGGAGCCCTGACATGCAGACTTTGTCTCTGCCACACTGCTTACATGGTTTCCTTTTTACTCTTCCTTTATCACAGCCTGAGAGTAGGCAGTTTTGTGATGTCCTTTTTTTTTTTTTTTTTAAGATTTATTTATTTATTTGAGAGAGAGACATGGGGGTGAAGGGGCAGAAAGAGAGACAGAATCTCAAGCAGACTCCTCGCTAAGTGTGGCACTGGACACGGGGCTTGAGCTCAAGACCCTGAGACCATGACTTGAGCCTAAATCAATGGTCAGGCGCGTAACCAACTGAGCCCCCCAGGTGCCCCTTGTGATGGCTATCCTTTCCTCTACCTTCCTCTCATTATTTTCTGTTCTTTCTCCTTTGCCTCAGTCATTTACAGGTTACTCACCAGCCTGGTTTATACAAAATAATATCAGTGCTACCTTTAAAATAACCACATAAGCATTGGCTCTGATCTAACCTGTCCCAGAGCATCTCACTCAGTCCCTCCAGCTGTTCACTCTCCCTCTAGTATCCTTGCCATCTCTGCTCCTACCTGGGTTTCTGTCTGGGTACCCGTGGTGTCAAATTATCCTGAGTGAAGATCACACATCCTTTCCAGAACTGGTTGTTTGGGAAATTAGTAACTTGGTTATGTTTTCAGACAAAGTGTTACCTAGAAATTGTTTCTATAATTAGTCTGCCTTTGATTTGAAATTTGACTTCTCATTTTTGTATTTATCCTCTGGATGCTACTCTCCTGATGGCAAAATGTTGGATTCATCAAAATTCTCTTCCACCTATAGCTGACTTAAGAATGTCAAAGATATCTCCAAAGATCAATCATGATCCTGAAATCAGCTTTGCCATTCGAGAGGCCAGAAGAGAGATTTATGTGAGTTGTCTAATGATAATTGATATGATATTTCAGGCCTTCTTCTGTCCGGGGCTGGTGGTGGGGACGTCAGGCAAGAAAGATAAAATCATGACCTTTGTGGGTGGTGTGAAATTTGCTTTCTGCTGTTCAGATCCCAGCCATTAGTCTGAATTGCCCTTTGATTAATGTCAAGTAATTAGTTTCACTGTTGGCTCCCACCTCAAAAATGTCTTCAACCATATAAGAAGGACAAATAAATGATTTTTAATAAGGTTGCTATATTTGTCCTTAATTTTGCACAAACAGTTTAATACGTGCTCTAAGATTACATTTTCTGGGCGCCTGGGTAGTTCAGTCGGTTAAGTGTCTGCCTTCCACTCAGGTCATGATCCCAGGGTCCTGGGATCAAGTCCTGAGCTGGGCTCCCTGCTCAGGGAGGAGCCTGATTCTCCCTCTCCCCCTCCCCCTGCTCATGCTCTCTCTCTCTGTCACGTGCACGCATGCACTCTCTCAAATAAATAAAATCTTTTAAAACAATAAAAAAACAAAATTATATTTTCTAAGTGACGATAGAGCCAATATATATATCACATAATTAGTGATAGAATTCTAAGAGATGTAACTGTAAAAGAATTCTGCAGGATCTCTTCCTAAAGGAGGCAGGCAGGAATCTAGCTGGTATTCAAAAAAATACTGTAATGGAAGTTTTTCCTAAATCACGAGAAATTGGCCCAGCTGTACTGAAGTGCTTCATTTTAGTGAATTCGATAACTTTTCTGGTTGTATTTATTTGTAAAATGACTTTTGCTTATAGATATTCAAATACATAGAGTTGGTTATAATCCCAGAGAAAATAAGGGAGGGAGATGGATACCTGAGTCATTAGTATGGAGAATTATCTCAAACACAATAGATTTTCTTCATGACAAATCACACAAAATCTCCATAGCAACTTCAAATAATTATGCATAAGATTTCAGCATAGTAACAAAACTACACTCAGAAGAACTTGCAAAGACTAGTGATACACAGTGACATGGATGTGTGGGTAGATGGCACATGGGAAGATTGAAGGGGGCAGTTTTAAGATGTGAAAAATGCACAAAGGACAAAAAAGATTGCCTGCTTTGTGCTTTGGAGAATACTGATTCAGTCAGTCACTGCGTTGTCTGGAAATTGGAGACTGGGGGCCACAATATTTATTGATAATAGGAGGTCCCAGCTAGAACCACCATTGGTTAAAGGAATGTTAGCATTTCTATTATATTTTTCTCTGGGTGTATCACCACTGTAAGAAAATCTTTCTAGGCAATATGTTGGCATACTACATTGACATAGAAATTGACGTAGAAAGATGATTTTATAATTATTTTTTGAATTTATAAAACTTGCTTGAGCTCTTAAATTTTATTTATTTTTTTTAAAGATTTTTTATTTATATGACAGAGAGAGACACAGCGAGAGAGGGAACACAAGCAGAGGGAGTGGGAGAGGGAGAAGCAGGCTTCCCACTGAGCAGGGAGCCCAATGCAGGGCTCGATCCCAGGACCCTGAGATCATGACCCAAGCTGAAGGCAGACGCTTAATGACTGAGCCACCCAGGTGCCCCTATTTTTTATTTTTTTTGGAGATTTTATTTATTTATTTGACAGAGAGAGACAGCAAGAGAGGGAACACAAGCAGGGGGAGCTGGAGAAGGGCATGCAGGCTCCCTGCCAAGCAGGGAGTCTGCTGCGGGGCTCTATCAGAGGACCCTGGGATCATGACATGAGCCAAAGGCAGACGCTTAACGACTGAGCCACCCAGGTGCCCCGAGCTCTTAAATTTTTTAAAAAGCTGTAGAAGCCCTCCAGATATGCAAATAATATCAAGTTTAGTTACTGCAAAACATAACTGAGATGCTTTAATGCAAACATTCCTTGCAATCTAAATAATGATTTTTTGCAAGTGTTAGCACACATAGTTTACTCATGCTTGGGTATATTTCCCACCTGAGTCCTCCATATAGCGTTATTTACTAATTGTTCAGTGACAGTAATACAGCTTTTGTTAACACCCATATATAAAACGTCACTGCCTTATGTGAAATATATTAGCTTAATTAATCAATTTATATAAGAAAAGAGGTAATTTTTGGAATTATGGTATTATGATAGTATGATAATTTCTGGAAACTCCCAGGCCACAACAGAACATTGAAAGATTAGGCAGTGTTGATGGGGAAGAACAAGAGGATGTTACATATTCAATTTGGTGTGGTACATATTAATGTCACGGACCCTGACTTCACAGTGGCTGCTAGAAGCCAAAGGATAGCTTTGGCATAGTTTGTGTAAGGGGAATACTGAGAATGTAGAGCCAGAAACAGACACGTGGTTAGTTAATTTCAATGTAACCGAACAGATACTGAGATATGCTCAGGCTTATATTGGACTATAACCGAAGGGCTTGTAACCAAGAATCCTTTAGGGGAGACCTGATGCATCTTAAAGGGAAAAAGTGTCACCAAGGTCAAGAAAGGAAAGGACAGCATGCCACACAACGGAAATGGTATGAGCAAACGTCCAGAGGTGTGAACTAATGCAGTGTGTCCAGTGAGGTAACAACTACCACTTTGGTGTTATTGGAGCTGAAGGCCAGGGGTGGAGGGAAGTGGGCTTGGATCTTTTTTAAAAAGCTGTAGAAGCCCTCCAGATATGCAAATAATATCAAGTTTAGTTACTACAAAAGGAGGGATACTATTCAAGTCAGGCCTTTTATGACAAGCAAATGACTAAGTACAGTGTCTTAAAAAGATAGGAACTCTTGAAGTACTGATGTGTTTTGAGCAAGCTAGTGACATGACCCAATTTGCATTTTAGAAAGATGCCCAACTCCATTCTGGAGAGTGGAATGAGGTGGGGGGGGGGTGTGTGTGGCAAGACTAAAAATAAGAAGATGGATCAAGAGGTCATTTTCAAAGCACAGACTTTTCCAGTGATCGAACCACTTTGTCTCAAATATCAGGGAGCAAGGACAAGCTGAGGGCCCATTTGTGCCCTCTCTAACTACGAAGATCTTTACTTAAATTCATTATTTTGAAGGTGACTTTAGCTATGTCCTGTTAACATTAAATTGTTAATAAATTGGTTTAATATTGTATTATAAAAACTATTTTCATTTTTAGAATAGATTTAGTCCATTTCTCTGCTTTGAAGCAGAATATTTAAGTGATTATGGACACTTAAGAGTTTCTTTCATTTTAAAGGCTATAAGAAAAATGTATTTTCAGTGTGTGTGTATATGGCCCAACTATTTATTAGGAGTTAAGTGTTGGGTGACTATAGTTCTGGATGAATGGACAAGACATAGTACAATATCCAGGGGTGGGAAATCATGTACTCAGCTTTTTTCATCTCTCTGTCAAACATTTCTTAAAATATGGAATGCTTCACCAATTTATGTGTCACCCGAATGCAGGGGCCACGCGAATCTTCTCTGCATCATTCTAATTTTAGTGTCTGTGCTGCTGAAGTGAGCACTCTGTCAAACATTTTTGAGGGCTTACTAGGTGACAGGAACTGTTCTGAGCAAGAATAAAGCAGTCACGTGCAAAGCAGACAGGAACCTTGCCCTTACAGAAATTTCAATCTAGCAAATATGTCCCATAATACCATTTATGCAGGCCTTGCTTTTTAGAGTGATCAAGACTCTCAGTTCCTTGGCATTTTCCAGCTGCCCACCAATTGTCCTTGAATAGAGTGAGAAGAAATGTTCACAATCAACATAGATTTCCGGACTCCCTAGAAAATAGCATAAAGCTCTCCCTACCTCTTTCAATTTAATGCAAATACTAACTTTATGCTATCTCCTGTTATCCCTAAGCCCTAATTAAAAAAGTATAATAGACTCTAACTTCAGTCATAAAATTTTACATAATTCTCGAGAAGTATAAATACTGAGTTTTGACTCCTGGATGAATGACTTTCTAGTTTGTGGGAAAAAGGGCTTTCTCCAAATTTCAACAGAAGTAATTAAATTCCCAAATGTGCAATAATGTCTTGATCTGGTGATACAGCCCTGCGATGTCCTCACCTGCATCCTTTCCTTTAGTTCCCCATCAGCTGTCTGATCCTTTGACATCGGGAGTTCAGTGCATTGGCCAGAAAATCAGAGCTCTGTCTTCGCATTCATGCCACCTGGCTTTCCCATATTCCTTTGACAGCTCTAGGCAAGAACAGCAGAGCTGCAGGGAAAGCGGTAAAAATGGTGATGAAATACTTTGTTCCTTCCTTACGTAGTCAGTATTTATCTTATATTGTTAGCTCTGCACACATAGGGATAAAATATACATCCTCCAGTTTTTTAAAATAGTTGGTCCCTGGGGCGCCTTAGTGGCTCAGTCAGTTAAGCATCTGCCTTCAGCTCAGGTCTTGATCGCTGGGTCCTGGACCGAATCCTACATCAGGCTCCCCGCTCAGCAGGGAGTCTGCTTCTCCCTCTCCCTGCCGCTCCCCCTACTTGTGCTCTCTCTCCCTCTCTCTGTCAATTAAATAAATAAAATCTTAAAAAAAAAAAAAGTTGTTCCCTAGCACCATGAGAGGTGGCTAATAAAAATATAAGGTACCCGTCCAAGATGGGATTTGAGATACAAAAACATTGCTCCTTCAAATGTGAAAAACAGACTCGTGGCTTTTACCATGGTATTTTGCTCAAAGATCGAATTCAAAGAATACAGATTTTTTTTTAAAGAGAAAATGCAAATATGTGGCCACGAAATGACTATATTCTGTGCAATGTTTGTGGAAATTCTCTGCTTTCCTAGGTTGGATTTAAGAAACCTTCTTGGAAACTCTGGACTCCAAGGTGTCCTGATTTGTTTTCAGGTGTGTGGGTGTTGTAAGAAACGGATTGAAGAGAAGTCAAGGTCAGAAGAAAAGAAAAAAAAAAAACAAGTTTTGGTAATAAGTAATCACAGGACGGTAAAATCTTTTGACTCAAAATACAACTCAGAATGCAAACCCCAATCTGCTATCTCTGTGAGAAAAGCAAATATTTCCAGCTGTATCTAAACATCTTGAAAGCAAAAATTCAAGGAAAGAATTGCCTCTTGTATGTGATATTAGCATCTCCCGTCTTGAGAAGTTCTGTTAATATGAATCATAATAAGATGATCTGTGAGTAGATAGACGCAGAACTTTTATTCACATCTCCATACATTTTATTTGCATATAAAGTGGCATATTAGTACACAACAATAACTAGCCCTGGAGGAGTGATATTTAATAGGAGAATATAATTATCCCATCAGGCCATAAACATTTTCTTTTGGGAAATGACTACAGTTTAAGATAGTTTCATAATGACTCTTGTAAAGTACTACACTCTTACCAATTGAGCTCAAGAAAAAATTTAAGCTACAAAAATATTATGATTTCATTTGAATAAAATATCTGTTTTCACTTATCCACAGTTTTAGGAGTGATACACATAAAGGTCAATGAGCTATTAAATGTTTAATTTTGATTCTGTGTGAAGACCTCAAGCAATTATTTTAAGTACAAATATTAGGAACTGAAAATATTTTATTGTATACCATGTTAACCACCCAAAATTGTTTTATTCTTCATCTCAGATAATGACATTATTATAGAAGCTAGATAGAATATATGTAGTTAATACTTCTGGTCACTAAAAGTGGCCTCTTCAGGATGTCTGATTGTATGCCTTGCATACATTGGTGCTCTTTAGACCAAGCATTGTTTTCTAAGCTTTTAGAATGTGTCACCTAGATAGCTATAATGTCTCAATATTTTAAAAGTTATGTATATAGTCCTGCACACAAACTAGAAAAACTAGAAGCTAACTTATTTGTCTGCTCTTTTAATGTTGGTAGAGGTATTCTCTTAGGAATCAGCAGGCTTGCACCATCACATTGCTTTTAGCATTAATAAAGCCAGGTGACGATTCAGTTATCTTCCATAGAACTTTCTTGTTATTAGTTGATGCATCAGACCAACTGCTGAGAATTCCCCAGGCCCGAACTGCTGGAGAGTTTGTTCCTTACTCCAACCTGATGTGTAATGATGACATCAAGGGGGCCCCAGTGCTTGGGTAGGGAAGGGAGTCGGAACAGGTAATGAAGGAGCCTGAGGTTAAGTGTTACATACTGAGCCTAAGGAAGAATTGAGAAGTCAGTGAGATGTGAGAATAGTCAGAGCAAATGCCCGGATATTACCATGGTAATATTATGGTAATATATGGTAATAATATTACCATATTACCATGGCCAACTTTCAGAGCGACTGTGTTCACAAGTCCAGGGATTGATACGGGATACCTGGACTAGAGCGTCTGTAATTACAGTTGCCTTCCAGCCTTAAAGACTGGGAATGTCTCCTCCCTTAGGATATTAGGCGATATTCTAGTCTGTTCCTTCTGCAACTGCTTCATACTGAATTTGCTGACTGGAGTACCTAAGTCACACTTTGTATTTGTAGGCTGATTTTACAAGGTCTCAGTACTACAGCTCTTGGATATTTGTCATATCAAAGTTCAGTTCCCTTGAGTTTGGGAATAACTGCCTTCAAAGTCCACCTGGAGCCTTGGCTCAGTCTTGAGCTTCCAGCAAGCCAAGCTTGTTTGTTTGGCCAAAAGCTGTGGAGTCACAAGACTTTAAATATTAGATATTTCTTTTTTTGGCTTCTATTTTGCCAACATCTGGACAATGGATATGGAGACCGTTTCTCAGCCTATGTTCTTCTGGAAATCCCATACGTATTGACAAAGGGAAATTAATTTGGGTAGTATAAAAATGGCCTCATTTTGGCCCCCAAGCCCGTGGGATTTCTGGCCGGAGTCTTCCACTTCAGACATCTTCCTGAGTTGGGGCAATCCACGTAAATCACTGGTGGGCCCACCAGATCAGATCACGGTCTGAATGTGAACACTTGCTTCCCTTTGTGTGGGTAGAGAGCACCCAGTCTCATCCTTCTACCCTCAGCCACTCAGCTGCCCCAACGTGGTGAGGCAGGCCCTGCCGCTACCAAGCTATCAGCAGCGTCCCTGCAAAGGCTGGGACAAGAGCTGCACCAGCCATCAGCATGTGCTTAGGTGTGCCCTCACCTTCCTCCTCTTCCTAGACCCCTGCCCAACACACTCTTGACGCAGGTTTGGTGTTTTCGTCTGTGCCTTGTAACTTATGCCATACTGGGTCTGGGACAGCTCTTGCCTTGGGAGCAGTGGTGCCTCATTCATTCATTGACTCGCCCATGTATTCATTCAAGATATATTCACTGAGCACCTAATACAGGTCAGGCCCAGTGTTAGATGCTAGGGGAGAAGGCAGGGACAGAGCAGACAAAACTCCCTGCCATCATGGACTTGCCATCCTTGTGGGGAAGACAGATCATAAAGAAAACAAATAAGCAAAAAGTATAGAAAGTCATGAGCACTGTGAGGAAATACAAGCAGGGAGCAGATAGAGCGTTGAGCTTGTGACTTTAAGTAAGGTGTTTGGGGAAGACTCTCCTTTGAGAAAAGATCTGAAAGAGGGAATGCAAGAGAAGACAGAGGCTTCACGAAGCATGTCATACTTTACTCCACTTTACTCGATGGGGTCCTGGGAAGCCCTGAAGGGTTTGAGCAGGAGAATGAGCTGACGTGACTTGCATTTTTATGGTGTCACTCTGGCTGTTCTGCAGGGCAAGGGCAGAGGCAGGGAGACCTGTTTGGAGGCCGATGCAGTCATCCAGGTAGATGGGGATGGTGGGGTGGGGGGGCAGCAGGTGGGGTGGGGAGCAGCAGGGTTCTGCCTGTATTTCAAAGAGGAAGTGACCAGCAGTGTTCTTCATGGATTTGGTGTGTGGTGGAGAGAAGGGAAGAGTCAAAGATGCCAGGTTTGGCCCCAGGGTTGGATAGCCAAGCATAGCCTTGCATGTCTGAAGGGGAGGAGACCAAAGGGGAGCAGGTGATGGGGAGGCAGCTCCAGGTGAGGAGCACTAAGTCCCCTCTGCACTTCTTCTATGAAACAAGGAAATCATCTTAGACATGGGGGGGGGGGGGGGGGGGGGGGAGGGAATGATACACTTAACACAACTTTATAATAGAGTTCACATTCACCTAATAATGCCCAACTCTTAAGCACTGTACATTTTTTCATTCAACCTTCACGAAAGCGTGATGACTATTATTATTTATAATAATAATTGCTATATACTTAATGATTGTTATAATTCTATAATTGTCACATTATAATAATTACACTTGTCATTATAGAGTAGATGACTTTCGTGTCATTATAACTACTACTGCTATTTACAGATGAAAAAAAATTAAGGCTCAAAGAAGGTAAATTGCTTGCATAAAGTTCCTCACCTTATGAACACCAAGTTTTAAACTTGTTGTCTGTCTCATTCCAAAGTTGGGTTTTTTAAATGACTAAATGAGCCACATGGGCAGCAGCCTACAAAGGTGATGCAAGAGATTTTTGTTTTTGCTTTTTCCTGAAGCTATTAACCACTTTGTTTCTGTTGCCCATGAAGCTGTGAATTGAGCTTTTATTCATTCAGCCCTCAGCTACAAAGTAATCATCTCCCATACAGCAAGCTCCTGCTGGTCCTGGGGATACATATTGTGCAAATATGCCCCCGCCTTCTTCCAGCTTTTATATCTGTAGAAACAGATATAAAATTATCACTGTGACAAACAGTTCAAAGGAAAGGTCCAGGGCATGGTGAGGGTATTTAATAGAAAATGTGACCTAGTCTGGGGATGGAATGATGATTTAGCTGAGCTGATACAAGTAGAAGCTATCCAGGCAAATGGGGGTGGGGAGGGAAAGTGTTTCAGGCAGAGAGAACAGGTGCAAAGGCCCTGTGGCCGAAAGAAACATTGCACAACCTGCATCCCCATCACCTGCTCCAGGTCTGTCCCAACCAACCTGGAATGATAATCCCACTATTTATGGGCCAATATAAGAATTTTAGTCCTTATTCTAAGAGTTGATGGGAAGCCAGTAATAGGTTTGGCAAAGAGGGGAGAGTTGGCACAATCAGGTTTGCATTTTTAAAGGATCACCCCGAATTTAGTGAACAGTACTGACCAACATCTATTTTCTGGATGTTGTGTTTATGGTTACATAAAAAGTTATCATTGGGAAAGCTAAATGAAGGGTGCAAGGAACTCTCTGTTTTAATTTTGCACTTCTTGTGAGTTTTAATTTATTTCAAAATGTAAAAAAAAATTAAGCTTACTCTGGTTGCTGAGAAGATAAGAGCTAGGCCAGTTGGAAACACAGGATTCAGAGGGGAGGCTAGTTCTGTAGACCATGCAAGAGTTGAGGGCAAATAGTATGACGGCACTGGAAAGAAGTGAACTGATTCAAGAGATACTTAAAATGCAAAGACAGCAGGTTACTCTGAACTTCTCATCTCTTTATGGTCACTGAGGTTTCTACCAGGAGAAATACCTGAAAAAGAGCAGGCAGGGGGCATTGGGGCTGTTCTTATTCTTCTCTCTTTTTTTTTTTTTTTAAGATTATTTATTTGAGAGAGAGAGAGGGAGGGAGGGAGAGAAGGAATGAGAGAGCACAAGCAGGGGGAGGGAGAAGCAGACTCTTCCGAACAAGGAGCCTGATCCAGGGCTCGATCCCAGGACCCCAGGATCATGACCTGAGCTGAAGGCAGCCACTTAACCAACTGAGCCACCCAGGCGCCCCCGGGCTGCACTTCTAACAACCATTTCTCTTTTGGTCTTCTGAGGGCAGTCAAAATACTGCCAGGAAAAGCAAATTCATTTATCACACTATGATCTCTTCACTTATTTCTAGGGAAACAAACATCTCCCCAAACCAAAAGCCACAGAATGGTGATAACAGGGTTTGAATTTACCACATACAAATAATTAAAATATACCCTTTCCCTTTTTTGTGGATAGAGAGAAAGCAGGGGAAAGGAAAGAGTTGATAGGAAATTTTTAGACTAGGGAATGAGAGGTAGAGAAGGAAATGTGCTCAAAATAAACTGCTTTTGAAAAAATAATGTGCTTGAGAGTTATTTTGGGGAGAGCATATTTTATACTACTCAGAACCAGAAAAAGCCACCAGTCCTGAAAAACATCTAATAAGAAATATTTTGGTATTTACTTATTTTTTATTTGTTTACACATCTTTGGTGATTTTCTAAACTTTAGCTCTTCTTTGTTATGTGTCTTCTTATTTCTCCTAAGTCCTTTCCAGTTGGGCAGGAGGTTACGGTCTTGGTAACATGAATCACCTTTGCCGGATAGTGAACTTCATTCATTAACCATCATCAGGAGATTGTTGTCTGCGTTGTTTTTTAACAGTATGAAGGTGGCAGGCGTCAGGAAGAGAAAGAAGTGTCTTTGCGTTTAGCAGTCTCTGGGCCTGTATTTCTCATGATCAAGAGAATACAAATTGCAGACAGCATGCATTGTTCTCCGTGGTAGTGCTGGCCATTTGGGAATGTAGGGAAGTGATTGATACTGGCACTGTATGGCGGTAACGTTGTTCTTCAAAGTTTCCAAGAACTACTCCCACCCCAAACTAGGAAATGCAGACTTTATGTTTTGTCACAGTAGGTAGATTAATAAAATAAATGGATGGGGATTTAGATAGTGGGATGATTTCTAAACAGTATTCTCCAAATAAAACTTAAGGTAAGAACGGACCCCTGCTTGCCAAATAGTTATATTCTAGAAGGCACTTGTTTGAAACTTGGAATGGATTTCTTTCAGGTTTATTGAGGCATAATTGGCAAATACAAATTATGTGTGTGTCTGTGTGTATGTACACTAGAGATGTACCTTCCCAACAAATTTCAAGGAAATCTTGCCATTTGCAACAGCATGGATGGACTGGAAGATATAATGCTAAGTAAAATAAGCCAGACACAAGGGCTCAGTCAGTTAAGCGTCTGACTCTTGATTTTGGCTCCAGTCACGATCTCAGGGCTGTGGGACCAAGCCCTATGTCTGGCTCTGTGCTGGGCGTCAAGCCTGTTTAGGATTCTCTCTCTCCATCTCCCTTTGCCACTCACCTCTCTCTGCCCTTCTCTTTTAAAACAAAACAAAACAAAACAAACAGACAAAAAAAAAAAAAAAAAAAACCAAGACACAGAAAGACAAACATTGCATGATTCCACTTATATGTAGAACCTAAAAAAGTTAAGCCTCACACCAACATCCCAAGGGTTTTTCCAGCACCCTTCCTGCCTTCAGTTACTTCACTTCCTTTATGCCCAGTGATCTTTCTGGTCTACTTCATCTCAACTCCCATGCCACATCCCGACCACCTTCACCGTCACGGTGTGATCATCCCACCCCAGACCACATCCTTTTGTCCTCCCAGATGACTTTGAAAAGCATCCCCAACTTTATGGAGCACTTCAGTTCTTTGCTTCTATCACTGCCTTTCCTATCCCTTGTCCAATTTAACTCCTTTAAAAATAAAGCCATACCACCTACGCCCATGCCACAATTGAATTAGAATCACTTGGGGTGGGACCCAGGTGTTCATATTTTTCAAAGCTCCGTGGTGAGTATGATGGGTAGCCAGGGTTGAGAACTGGTGCTCCATCTTCTGAACATCAAAACACCCAGTTCTCTAGTTGATAGGTAAGAAATCTCTTTTGGTTTGTTAATAAGTATTAATATGGATTTTAACAGGGTCAGTCTGTAAATGGATTATTCCTTAGTAACTGTAGCTTCAGGAACATGAATGGCTTTAACAGGGGAGAGGTTTTTGGTCTGTGCTTCACACATCCCCCTGTAACAGGTTGCCTCCTCCCCAGGGGCTCCTTAAAGGCCCGAGTCCCTGTCATTCTAAGCGAGTGGTTCTCTAACGATGCCTCAATGGCACAATCACTAAGATCATCTAGAGCAGGTGACCTCCACATCTGTATCTTCCTTCCTGACCTGTCCCCTGACTCTTATATATCCTGCTGCCTACTTGATGTCTCCACTCGGATATCAATAAGTCTCACCTAAAATGCCCAAAACTAAACTTGTGATTTTCCCTCTACCCCTGCTCTTGTCTCGGTGTTCTTCATTTCAGCTAATGGCCCCACATGGTAGCTAAGCCTGTTATTCACGTAGTAGCTAAGTTTCAGAAATTCTTGGGGTCGTCTTTGACTTATCACTTCCTCTCTTATCCAAGCCATCAGTGACTTCCAGTAGATTTACCTATCAGTTATATTCCAAACCTGAGCGTTTCTTCCAACATCTACCTCTCCCACTTCACTCTGAGCCCTTTCATTCTTACCTAGATACCCTCCTCTGTGGTCATCACGTTTTCACCTTTGCAGGGGGCACATTTACTGCAGTGCACTCTTTCCTATTCTTTCCCCAGCAGCCAGACTGATTCTTTAAGAAGGTAAATCAGGTCACATCATTGCCTGCTCAGAACTCTTCATTGAATCCCAGCTCTTGCATAAAGAGTTCACATTCCTCCCAGTGCCAATAAAGCCATCGATGATCTAGCCCCTGCCTGCCTGTCCTCATACAGTGGCCTTTCTGTTCCTCAGACATATGAGATATATTTCCTGCCTCAGGGCCTTTGTGCTTACTGTTTCTGCCCCACTCCCCCAATTCTTTACTTCATGACTTCATGGCTTCTTTCCTCTTCATTTAGGTCACTGTTCAAATGTCATTAGCCCAAGAATGATTCCAACCGCTTGCCTAAAAGATCCACCCTTCCCTCTAATATCTGGCCACTTAACATGATTTGTTTCTTTATATCGTGTCCAGGCGTGAGTTGGAGGGGGCTTATCCTGCTGCTCTATAGTCCTGACTGTACACATCACATTGTCACATTGATTGTGACATTGCACTGGTAGTTTGAGATTGTCCCAGGTGGGAGTATTTACACTATGGCAAAAGCTACAAATCAAGTGATCCCTCGCCAATGCCTGTTGAACATTTATACCACTGTTAATGACTACATGAATGCAGATTATGAACTTATGTGTTTTGGATGGTCTCCCGCAATAGAATTTAAGCTCTGTGAGCACAGAGACTTAGTATGACTTTTGCATATGATCACATTTTAACTGTCTATGGTGGTACCTGGACATAGTTGGCATGCAGTCAATGTTTATTGAGTCGATGGATGGAGAGATGTGGGGTTGTGTGAATGAATGAATGAATGAATGAATGAAAAGTTAGATTTTGGTGGTCTCATCGCAATACTCAGAAAAAATTTTTCAAAGGGTCGAATTTCTTTCTTCTTCCTTATATCTTCCTTAATGATTGGTCTCTGCAATATTTCTCTGCTCTAAACACAAGTACACAGGTTTTCTTTCTTTCATCCTTTCTTTCCTTTTTTTACATGTGATTTCTTTTTGCAGGCATATTGCATTTGTCATTTTCTGCTAATAACATTTTTTTCCTTTCATGTCTGTCTAAATTAAACATACCAATATTTTTTGGTATCGTTCAGCCATGCAGCCTGGAAACCCAGGCAAAGGTACGCGACGGCTAGTACGTTGTTACTACATCACACCACATGCTATGTCTGGTGACATAACATGATGAGTTTAACGTGTTGGTCCTCATGAGTAGTGCCTGGCTCAGAGCACCGCCGAAGTTCTGAGGCGTGCAGTCATCAGCACAGCACGCACGTCAATCACCACACCCATATCTGCGATGCATGGCCACGGAGGATCTGTATGTCTGAGTTCTACTGAATAAACCTTCACCTTCAGTACTCCTCAGAAGATGGCACCGAGGGAGTTTACATCTGGTGAGCCTGCAGCCCACTTTACAGGGTCACTTCCTGCCATCTAGCTTTGGAGATCATCTTCTCACCCGCCTCCCACTGTTCCGTCGTGAAGAGATGGCGTGTGTCCTGTGGGAACCACTGTGGTGACCTTCTCTTAGCCTGTCAAGTGTGGGCACTAATTAATCACAACAGGGTGAAATCTGTCCAAACATCCCCAGTGTTCTCAGCCTTTCAGGCCTCCTGAACAAAGAACACAGTGACCTCTGGGTGCTTTGGTCTCTGAGCACATTACAGAAATCTTTTCCTGAAAGAGGCACAACTCAGAGTTGCAGGACTGAATGATCCCAACCCAGTGCATGGGCAGTGCAGATTGGGAGGGGGATGCATGGAGAGGCATTATTGTGCAACAATCACAAAGCTGTCGGTGATTTTCTAAAGGACAAAGTATCTTTGAGAAAAGCATAGTAGCAGAAGGCTGGATGAGGACAGCCATCCAAGCTGTCCTGGCCTCTCTGAGTCTGGCTTGCACAGCTGGTTCTGGGTGGGCAGAGGATGATTAGCATGGAAAGGGGTGGGAGGCAGGCTTGTCTCTTGTCTCCTCCTAATTGATCAGAAGCACATTCTACTTACTCCCTTTATGTCCCCAAGAGCCGTCTGCATTATCACAACATGGTCCACGCATCCTCTGCATAAGATCATCTGTAATACTAGCTATAATGTAGGCTCCTGGGTTCCACCCCAGACCTACTGCATCAGAATCTCAGTAGATGTTGGTTTTCTTCTCCTCTGCATTTCTTTTTCCTGAGGCCCTCAAGAATGTGTTGGCTCATGTTTTATTTTCCCATGCATCGGTAAATGCTTACAATAATTAAATTGAAGCTTATGAAATTGCTGATATGTGGCCATGTTTGAGTGGCAAAACTGGCTGCTTAATGTGGTGGTTCTAAGTAATGCTAAATTCCAGGCCCTGTCTCAGGTGCTGGAAATGCAAAGACCAAAAAAAAAAAAAAAAAAAAAATGATCCTTGACCACAAGGTGTTCAGAATGTGGGTGGAGAGACACACAGGTGGAGATCATCTAGGGTGGTTGTGTGGTGGGTGCTGTGCTAATGAACAGCTGGTAATTTTGTCTGTCTGTTTTTGTTTTCAGCTAGTAAGTTTTTACAGGACATTTGAACACCAGAGTTATGAAATATAGATTATTTAAAAATTATTTAAGTAAATTTTCAGATGACAGATCCATAACAGGCTCTCAAGGGAAATTAGCATGGCACTCCTCGAGCTTGATGTTAAGGAAAAAACATATATCCAGTAAAGTGATGATTTTCAATGGCAGGTCCCAGGATGGGGAGAATAAGAATATCAAGGTCACTTGAAGGTCTCTTTTGAATTACATACTTCTCTTCCCATGGGAGCATCTGCTGTATTGCTGTGAGCAAGGAAGCCCATCCCCTCGCCCCTTAGAGGCACTGCCTGAAGAAGTAACTGTGTGAGCAGAGAGAGCCATAGCCTTCAGCTGTAGGGACTCAAAAAAAAAAAAAATTGAGAGTTGCTGCTCACTTTCAGAGTGACAAGTCAGAGATAGGTGCTAGGTCTGGCCCAAGTGGTAACTTCTTATGCTGTTATATTTTGACATTTTTATAACCATGTAAAAATTGTAAAAAATATTGATCTTACGGGATAAATGAATGTAGTTGTAGGAGATGACAAGGATAGATTTGATCCGAAGGTCTTTATCATTCATTCAGAAGTGGCTGGCAATTCAAGGAATTGACAATGGTAAAGAAAAAAAAAAAAGCTAGGAAAGAAAGACCTGTGAAAACCTGTGACCACACCTAGCATGGCTCGGATGAATCCAATGACATGGAATGGTATCTAAATAAAACCATTTGGTCATGTTCTTTGGGAAGTCTGGAAACAATGATGCTCCTTGAGGATATGAGCTGGCTGCTGGGATAGAGAAGAAAACAGGAGCTCAGTCAGGCATAAGAAGTGCAATGCTTAGATGCTAGAATGCCTTCTCTTTTTCAAAATATGCTTGTAGAATCCCACTTAATCCCATCCTTCCACAAATAAATCTTGTCTACTCTACCAGTGGGGACTATCACCATCACTGAACTCTTATTGCCTTCACTATTTTATGTCACTCAACTCATGTTTATTAAGGTCTCTTGTTGTGAGTCCTTCATTACCTCTTTCTTGGCTTTGTCAACCAGATTGTAAAGCTCTTTGAGGGCAGGTGTTATATCTTCCTTGTCTCGGCTTTTCGCACATTTCGTTAAGGGGTATCCAGAGACATTTTTGTAAGTCAAAACAATTGCATTATATAGGATCCAACTTAAGGAGAATAAAGTCTTAATAAATATTTGTAGAATGTAGAGCGAGGAGGAAGAAAAGAAGAAGATTGAGGCTCCCAACGTTTAAAATACCATGAGTTGTTTTTTGGTTTTTTAATTTTTTGAGGGTTTTGTTTGGGTTTTTTTTGGTAAAACTTAGTTTAGCCAAAGAAAAGGGCTTTTGAGGGGAAATGGGTTCTTTGACCATTCCTTAAGTTGAAGAGAACTGTTTCTCATTCCTAAAGTGATAACTAGAATTTATTGTCCTCAATTTAAGCAAGAAGTCATTTACCTCCAAGCTATAAAAATATTGCAGTCAACTCCAAATAATTATGAATAACTTGCTATTACTATGATCTGATGTAATTCTCAAATGCTTGACCTTTGCTTCATGAAAAGCCAGCCTTTGTGTGCATGTCAGCTGATATAATTAAAAAACATAATAATTGGCTTGCCAGGGAATATTTATTTTGGGAAGTTCAGTGAAGACCAAGTGTGCAGGGCATGGGGTTGGGATTGGCTTTCTAACCCCAGGAAGCTAAAATAACCAGAAGATTGCCAGCAGTGGTCACTGCATTTGCTTCTGAAACCAAACTTTTAAATATAATTTTATTTATATATATATATATTTTAAATAAGCTCTACATCCAATGTGTGGGGCTTGAACTCACAACCCTGAGATTAAGAGCTACACGTCTACTGAGTGAGCCAGCCAGCTGCCCCCTGAAAACCAAACTTTTAAAACCAAAGACCGTGTGAATGTTTCTGGAACTGTAGCTGGTATGATGCTTTTTAAATTGACTTGTTTTCCATAAAGCATGTGGCCTACTTATAGGATGGCACAAAATAGGGCAAATATCAGTGAAAGATAGTTTAGAAAGTAAATGAGATTAGTATTTTAAATAACTAGCTGTTCTTCCCCAAAGTTAACATGCATAGCACTTTATCAGTTGCTAGTTACAAACTGAAGAATCACCTTGTCAAAAGATACCCTATCTTTTTCACTCTGGCTCTAGATTTTCTTAATTATTTCCCCTTATTGGTATCAAACAGAAGCCTATCTGTCTTAGTAGAAATAAATTAATGGCTGCCACTGAGCATATTAATGATGTTTGGTTAAAATATGGCTCCTTCGTCTCTGATCCTAGCAGCCCAGACCACTTTTTCAGTTCGCTCCCCTTCACACAACACATAAAGATTCTTAAATGTCAAAAGTCATGAAATTCTTCGTTCTTCCTTGTTTCAAAGTCCAAGCCTTCAAAGACCAAAGCAACCCACTGTTTATATGCTTTATTAAAAATAGCTCAGAGGCATGGATTCACAGCCCAAGGGACCTATTTCATAAAACTTTTTTTTTTTCTCCCGCAACTTAACCTTGTGTTCTTTTTAAAGATCAAAAGAGAAAATGTTTCATAACTTCTCATTATTTCTAGAAGATTCTTTCCTCTGGCAGATTCACTTTAAAAAATGTATACAATGCAACATTTCTCTCTGTGGCAGAAGTGACTTAGGAGAGAGAAACAAGATGGATAATTAAATTCTCAAGAATTTATGTTATATTAGCAACTTTGATTTTTTTCTTAGCATGTCACAATAGCTGGGTCATATAGCAAGGGGAAAGTGGCCTTGTATGTTGAAGCATATGTGTCACAGAACCTTCTCTTGGAAAGGAGGAATACTTGTCTACAGTAAAACAGGGATTTCTTGGGTTCTAGTCTTGCTGGCACCACCAAACACTTAATAGTTCTTTTGCTTCAGCAAATCTCTTATCAGTACCTCAGCATATCAGATAGAGCTTGATACTCATTATCTCTGCTGGAATGCTGTAGGAATGAACATAATTGATCAGTGATGGTGCAGTAGGATTTAATCTTTCAGAATGAGAGCTGCACTGTAGGACAGGGGTGCGTTATCCGGTTGCTGGTATATATGGGTCAAGGCCTTCTTAGGCTGTGGATGCTTATGTAATTTACTCTATTGCTAATGAGCCGGAATGCAGTGGTAAACCATGCGTGTACATTTTTTCCCAGCAGAATTTCATTCTCATTAGTAGTAACTGGCATGTTTTTATAGGACTCTAGCATCTTTGAACATTTATTGGTATCCCTGGACAATAGCACGTTGCTATCACTGTGCAGGACTTCAGTCCTTCACACCATTAGAAACCAAGTGCCTGGGATGATAAACTGATATGTTTTTTTCGTCCTAACCAAATTATTAAGTTTAGAAATTTGACTTAAACAAAAAAACTCAAGAAACCAATCAGTTTTCCTTTCATCGTGCCCTTTAAATTTTCTGAGAATCTTTACTCTTACTTGCTAACATTTAAATCCACACTGCTTAAAAATTTGATTCGAACATGTATACTTGATGGAATAAAACATGTTTAAATGTCTGAGGATAGCACATATCATAGCATTTGTTTATAGTCTGAAGAATCCATTGCTAACTTTGAAGGCAAGTTTGCTTAGGCTTATGTGTTCTCTGCTTATAGCATGACATTATCATGAGGATGCTCCATCTTTTCCAAGGAGATTGATTATTGTATAATGAGGATATTACTTTACTACGGCTGCCATAATAACATACCTCACACTGAGTGGCTTAAACAGCAGAAATTTATTTTCTCACCGTCCTGGAGGCTTGAAGTCTGAGATTAAGATGGCGGCAGATCTGGTTCCTTCTGCAGCCTCTCTTCTTGGCTCACAGATGGCCGCCGTCTCACTGTGTGTTCATGTGGCTGTCTCTCTGTGTGTGCCTGTGGCTGATGTCTCTCTCTGTGTCCCAATCTTCTCTTCTTAGGGGGACACCAGTCATATTGGATTAGGCACCACTCTAACGATCCCATTTTAATTCAGTCACCTCTTTAAAGGCCCTATCTTCAAACAGTTCTGTTTTGAGGTACTGGGGGTTGGTGTGAATTTTGGTGGGATGCAGTTCAGCCCCAAACAATGAGGCAAATTCTACATCAGTCTGGTTTGAACCCATTCCTGTAACAAAGATGTTTAGCAGAGCATTAATGCAGAGCTCCAGTTTATCAACCCGCATCTTAAGTTTGCCCTAAATTTGGAGCACCCAGGACATGAGCAATTTCAAGCCAGTGAGGACTCGAAGACCAGAAAAGTTCAGATGAAGGTCAAGGAGTGCTAAACAGTGGCAGAGCTAAATTTAAAACGCAGGTATGCTACGTGTGGACTGAATATGTCCTGTAGGAAATAAAAATTGTCCGTTGTCATGACATAGGATTCTTCGTAACAATACAATGAAGAAGACAGGGAGCAGGGCTGGGAGGGGAGCAGAAAGCACAGTGGCTGAGCGGCCTGACTTCTAATATAGCCACAAGGGGTTCGCTGATTTATGACAGGAGCCTCCAAAGGATCTGACACGTTCCCTTGTCTAGTATTTACTATAACAACCTCATTTATGTGTCTCTGCTAAACACCTAGGATCCTGGGGCCAAATCAGGGTGACATTATGTAATGAATGCCTACTGTGTTCTTAAAGCAGTGAGATGTAGTTGGGGACACAGGCTGACCACATGTCACTTTCAGAGGTGGACTCATTCTTCGTCATTTTGGCAGTAAAAGAGAAGTCGTTACCTAAAAACCATAACCCTTCATTCTGCAAATGAGATAATTCAAGGCCACAGTGATGGGGGAACTTAATCCAATATCCCAGCTTGTTCTGGGTTCATCTACAATTAGGGCTACTGTCTTGTCATCCTGAGTGCTTCTCCCTCTCACTTCAACTCACTGACTCCATTGATCTTTGAAATGATTATTCATGCCTTTGCTTTTAACACGTTTTCAACCTGGGGTTTCATGCATTTCCCTCGACAGTTCACCATAATGAAAAGCCAGGTGTGGGCATTCTCTTCAATTGAAGACATAACCGAGACAGTCATATCAAAAGGCAAAATCGTCATGAAGTTCAGTCCTTGTGTTAAAGCATGTTTGCCGATGCTGTTTGCACGTGGCAGGGTTAAAGAAAAGAAGAAACTTAGCCTTTGACCCAGCAGACCTGGGTTTGAGTCCCAGGTCAGCCACTTGCTTGCTGTTGGGTAGAACACAAATGACATTCTTTGTCTGCATTTGTTTGCTTATCTGTATGGATGCTAACAATAATTGCCTGCCCACATATGGTAAGGAATTGCAAAAATACATGTTTTATTGAACTTAATGTCAGGTACACCCAAGACAGTCAGTAAATGGTATCTATCTCTTCCCTGTTTTTTTCTCAGAGCTCTAAGAAATTATGGCTATTTTAGTAGACAGAAGGTGTGATTTTTCAACCCTCTCTGTTTGTAGAAGACCTCTACCCCTTTATTCTTGGAATATCAGATACTTAAGACCATAAAATAGAGAAATTTCTACCTACTTCAGTGCTGACAGATACAATAATCAGCAATGTCTTAAGAGCAAAATGCCTTGAAAACCTCCAAATACAATATAAAGTGTCAAATGTGAAGCCTGACTAGCCATTCATTTTGTTTTAAGAAATTTATATCCCACTTTTCATACAAAGATTAACATAAAAAATCAATTTGGGGAACTGAAATAGAAAATAAAATATCAGTTCTAATTACTTCACTTAACAAAGTAACTCTTTTTTTTTTTTAAAGATTTTATTTATTTATTTGAGAGAGAGAGAATGAGAGAGAGCACATGAGAGGGGGGAGGGTCAGAGGGAGAAGCAGACTCCCTGCCGAGCAGGGAGCCTGATGCGGGACTCGATCCAGGGACTCCAGGATCATGACCTGAGCCGAAGGCAGTCGCTTAACCAACTGAGCCACCCAGGTGCCCAACAAAGTAACTCTTAAAGATGGCAATAATTTTCATAATAGGCAATTGATTATAATAGTAATGTGAGAAGTGAATATTTAAACTCAGCTTTTAATGGGTTTTTTTTATGACAACACAGAATATGTAAAAATAAAGATATGTATGCACAATCAATATATCATTAGGCTAAAATTTTTATTTGACTTTTTTATGGTTTCTTATTCTATGCATTTTTATAGAGTGAGTGACAGATTTAAAATGAAGGAGATTTACAGTAAAGGTAAAATATATACAGGATTAAGGAGCTTTTTCTTTTGGTGAGACCCAGCCCTCAAACAACAGACTGATTTTTAGCTTTCTCCCTACATGAATGATAATATCCAGTCTTTGCTTGTATGTGTTTGTTCAACTAAAGGAAGGGGAAAAGGTGAATTCATTCCAGCTCAAGCACCAATTAGTGGTCAGATAGGAAGAATTACCAGAAATCTAGGAACTAAGATCTGGGTTATTTTTCTGTTGTGAAGGATGGCGTTTTGCTTGTTTGAAGCAAAAAAAAAAAAGCTTTGATTAGTAGGAGTGGGAAGGGATCTCCCAGCTCCATTGATATGTCCTACAGATATGCAACAGCTAGATAAGTTACCTTCCCCCTCTGCACCTACATTCGGGCATCTGTCAAATGTGGATGACAATAAGGCTCCCACCACTGGGCAGCACAGAACTTAAGGAAGATAGCTTATGTAAAACACTTAGCACGATGCATGCCATGCAATTAGCACTCAGCAAATGTTTGCCTTTATTAAGGAAGGTAGTGAACAACCACAAGAAAATGAGCATGTGCTTGGATTTCTATACATCTTCGATTCACAGGAAAGACCCAACTCAGCCAGGGTTTAGAGGAGCTGGTTCCCCTTCTCAAGATGAAAAATCTATAACATCAGTAAGCTGTTTTCTGCCCTGCGCCAGTGTGAGGGACACCGTAATTCAGGAATTTTACTGATTACTTTCTGGCAAAGCATCTGGTGCTCCACACTTTAATTAGCATGCACTGCTATTTCTCCTGTGAGAGATGCAGCAGTCCTCTTGAAGGGGACAGTTATGAATGGGGAACAGCTTGATAACAAAGCCAAATCTACATGCACTCCATTGAAGGAAATTCCTTTTATGTGCAAATGTGGAGAAATAATAATGGGCAGTGTAGAGTGAGAGAAGTAGTGTGGATTTGGGAGCTGAACAGTTATAGGGTTGATCTCTACACTGCCACTCACCACCTCTGTGATCTCAGACACGTTGTCCAACTCTCGTGAGCGATCACTTATGAAATAGGGGAAATTATAGCTACTTGCTGGGAAGATTCAATGAAATAAGATTGTGAATGTAACGTGCCTGAGCTGACATCTGTCCCATGGCGTGCCCTCCACGACAGATCATTTTAACCACCACTATCATGAGCGTTGCTGTGCCAACTCACTGCTGAGGAGGTGCAACTAAGCTTTACATAGCACCAGCTTTACAAGTATTCATTAATTCATGCGATCCTCTTAAAATCCATATGAAGTAGCAATCATATCCGTATAATTCCCATTTTACAGATAAGGAAACTGAGGCACAAAGCAGCTGAAGGACTTGCCGGAGGTTAAAAAGCCAGTGAATTACAGAACTAGGCCTGACCGCAAGCCAGGGTCCACACTCATACCACTGAAATAAGCCATCTCTGAAGGATGATAACTGGCTTTCCTTCCTCCTCTGCTCCTCCTTCTCATAGGAAATTGAGTCCCTCCCATAGCACTTATCACACTGCCTTGTACTAGATTCACGTATGCACGTGGCTCCCTTGGGAGACTGCAAGATCCTTCCCCGTCTTTGTCACTTTCAGTTCCACGAGATACCCTATGCTGTCCCTCACCAGGTAGGTGAGCCACAAATAGTATAAAAATTGAGGCAAAGAAGATTGGAGAAGTTTTCTCTGATAGGACAGTCTTGTCACATGGTGTTTAGCAATGCAGTCTGATTGACTCTCAGGGCGTTTTCAGACATGACGATGGTAAAGTCTTCGAAGGAAGAAGGGAAGGTGGTAGATCACCACCACTCCCAACGTTACTAATTCAGAGATGTTGAAAAGGTGACAGCATGTGACTTACATGGGTAGTAGTTGTAGGAATGAATGGCCATTAAGCATTTCTGTGTGATTTCACTTCCACACCATATTTGTTGATTTCGCCAAGGCCATGGCTCTTCCTAGTTGTGGGAGGAAGGGGAGAGCATTGGTTACATATTAAGGGCTGAGCAGGCTTCAAACTCAGACCAAGAGACCCTGTAGCCTGTGCTTTTCCAACATACTATGTGCTCATCCATGACTTCTTCAAATTCCAGGACCCAGGTTTTATGTAAAAATAAATAAATATATAACTGTATCTACACATTAACACCCCCCCCCTTTTTTTTTTGTCTAAAATGACTCAAAAATGAATTAGCTACCTATGGCCTGTAAAACTCTTGGGGCTATAAGTCAGAGCAGTAGAAATTGTACTTTCTGCACCAACTCTGTGAAGATTTCATTTGTAGAGGCTTTGTATTCATTCTCCTAGTTAATATTAAGGGACAAGTCAGAGAACCAGTGGCAAATTTTAGACTCATAATGAATTATTCTAAAAAAGAACTAGCAAGGAGTCCCATTGTTGGGTAATAGAAACTCTTTTTATTTTTTTTACCAGAATTTTCTCTCAAAAGGGAACCTTTTAGAGAAGTGGTGTCAAGTGGTCCACCTCTGTAGTGATGGATTTACTCATGAAATGCTCAGCCCACAGCTCATGCATCTAAGCATTGGGTATCGACACGCCGTCTGACTCTGAGCATGTCATTTAACCTCCCACCTCGGGTGACCCATCTGTGAAGTGAGAGAAAGGTTACAAATGACAGAGTGAAACAAATGGCAGAGTAGAAGAGTAGAAGTACTTAAATTTTTTACTGTGGAATACTAGAGGCCTAGGGGTACATGCATGAATATACATTTCTATTTACTTTATCATTAACCCCCAAATCCTTTAAAATTTTTTTTGTTCAATTGCATGGAAAATATTTCTAAAATGTTCAAGTCTTAAGCACAGGCATGCCAATAATTCCATCTTTCTGTGCTGACTAGATGATTATTGCCTCTGGGTCAATATTCAAAAAATCCTTTCTCTGTATAAGACATTGGGAACTTGACCACTCAGTCAGCTGGCTCCAGGAAAAGTAACGCCATTTGTTTCTTTGGCTGAAATGAGCATATCCTCTTGAGCTTTGATTCTTCCTTCTAAAAAAAAATGGGAAATTAGACCTGAATCTGGTTAATGAGGTGCCTCAGTTCATTGGATTCTGGTTAATAGGGGCTTGCAGTATTTGTTTAGGATGGAATGTTTCATTTGATGCTTGATAGTGTTTAGAAGGCAATTTCTTTAGCCCAGAGACGCAAAGGTGCGTTAAAAAAATAATTCAAGAGGAAATGTTACATTGAACATGTTTTGTCAGGGTACTTGGTTCTTGAGCTTAGAAATAATTAAATGTCCCCATTAGATGCAAAGCTCTGAGGTGATGCTCTGAAGTTTCCCTGAAGGCACGCTTCTTTATCACATCGAACCGCCTTTCTTGACTATTCAGAAATGGCAGAGTTAGACAGGATTTGGCACATATGTGACACATACGTGAGCTAAATATAGCTGCCTGGGGGAAGAAGGAGACGTAATTCCTGACAGTTGTGTAAATAGCCTCCACTCCTACCAGCTGGAGAACCATCTGAGAAACAGCCCAACCTCCACTCTGGGTCACCGTCCTCAAACTAAGGGAGCAGGAAAGGGAAGTCAATATGTTATCTTCCCAGCCATTGCTTGTCACTTTGCATGTGGGAATGTGGCGTGCTCCCTTCCTAGCCACTGGATGGGCACTCTTGTCTGGCAGCTTCCCACACCCTCAGGTAACATCAACCTGCAGCCCAGCTGCCCTCGCTAAGGCTCAGCCACTTAAAACAGGTTCTGGGTTGGCTGGTTATGCACTTAAGTGGAAAAGCAGTACCCAAGTTTTCCCAAGATTTAGCGAGGACACAATAATTGCTTTCCTTTCAAGCGCAGGTGATGCATTTGCCACCATGGAGTATAACACGTGCTGTTCTCAGTCATAACAGGAGCGACGGGAGAGAAACGCAGGAGGAAATAGAAAATGTCAAAGAGCTCGGGGTTGGAAATTGCATTTTGCAGATGCCATTAAGCTCTGTCAGGAGAGAAGATGAAAATGCTAATTGACAGATTTAGTTGTGTTTTATTGTCTGCGAGCTGCTGAGTAAGTCATCAGATGATGCTGTTTAATCATTAATGTAAAACTTCCGAGAAATTCGTCAGGCGTTTGCTATTCATCTTATACCCTTTCCACAGAGGTGTCTTAAACCACTCTACCCTGCCAGCAAGGAGAGGAGAAAGAGTATAAATATTTATATTCAGCCCCAGAACTGATAAAAGTTTATCTGTGCAGCACAAGAATATTAATTATAGTGTAAAAAATTCAGTATCAGTCAAGGACAACTAGAGTATCTCTTATATTTCACCTAAAATTACACGCACATTCACTTACACACATATTCGCCCAGAGTTTCTTCACTCGTATGGTCATAGCAAGCGCGTGGCACGTTGGTGTGTGTGTGTATGTGTGTGTCTGTGTATGCGCGCCTCCATGTATGAGTTAAATAACATGTTCATTGTCCAGAGCGTATGCTCAGTATTTTTGGCTGTCATGAACACTATATGATCAGTAAGTTAAAATAAATTAATGGACTTAGAAATTATTTGTCTTTTTGTTAACAGATGCTTTATGCCATAAACCTGTCCTTTTAAAAGGCGGTATACAACACATCCTTTTTTTAAAAAAAATTATTGATATATTTAATAAGAAACAAAACACTTATTTTCTTGCCCACATTCCCTTCTAATTCTGGCAAGTAATGCCCAATATTACATCCTCTGTCATTTTCATAACATCCGTGCCCCTCAGGTTAGAGGCTACTGCTCAAGGGGAATTGGAGAACACTGAAACCACACAGATTCCTCAGACTTGTCCCAAGCCCACATATCAGAAGACCAGAATTCATGTTGTGAGACTTCATATTGTCAGATTTTGTGAAGCTGGGCAGAGCAGTGGTGAGCACTCCTTTCCTGCCCGCTTGGGGGACAGCATGTGAAGGTCTGTCTTCGTATCCTAGCGCCACCACTAACAAGGAACCAGTACCACAGACTGGGGGCTTAAACAACAGATACCTATTCTCTCCCGGTTCTGGAGGCTGAAAGTCCAAGATAAAGGTGCTGGCAAGGTCAGTTTCATTGTGAGGCTTCTCTCCTGGGCTTGTAGATGGCTGTCTTCTCCTGAGATGTCCACGTGGTCTTTCTTCTGTGCCTCTCTGTGTCCTAACTGCCTCTTCTTATAGGGACACCAGCCATGTTGGATCAGAGTCCACCCTAATGGTCTTATTTCATATGAGTCACCCCTTTAAAGGCCATATCTTCAAACACTGTCACATTCTGAGATTCTGGGGATTAGGACTTAAAACATGTGAAGTTGGGGGGGTACACAATTCAGCTCACAGTACAGTCCTTTGTCTTCTTTAGTGTATCTAAAATTCTGGAGCATTCAGGAGTTACAAAATGCATGTGATCTGTCCCAGCATTAGCTCTGATGAATAAACTAATTAATAGAGTAATCACTGGAGGTATCGTAGTGCAAATACTCCCCCTCATATGTAACCTGAATTTCATAATTCAAGTGAGTTTACATTACAGCCACTGTTGAGTCCATCCGCCCCTCCCATTTCTCTCCAAGGCCTTGCCCACCCACGTCTGATTTTATTAGATTTTCTCTTTCTCTCTCTGTCTCTCTCTCTCTCTTTTTTTTTTTTTTTTTTAAGGCTTGCCTTTTTACTAAAACTGATGGTGTTTTTGGTGGGTAATTTCCCCTTTGGCTCCTTTTTTTTTTTTTTTTTTTTTTCGCTTTTGCTAGGTTAACTGGAAAACTGTGAAGTATTTGAAGCATACCTGGAAGTCCCTCTTCTTTTTAGGTGCTGTCCCTAGCACCTGCTCCCTTGTCCACTGGCCACTTTGCTATCCCCTGCTTGCTCCTTGTCCATCATGGGACTGAGCACTGCAAAGTAAGAGTAGCCAATGAAGCAAGACAGGAAGGCCGAGCCACTCCTGATGGCTCTCTCAGTGTAGCCTCTATCTTAAAACAGCCCAGTGGTCTCCTTCTCAGACTTCTTCAATAATTATTCTTCAATAACTTGGTGGAAAACCTAATTCCATCTTCTGAAGGCTTAATAGAGAAGGTTTAATAGCTGATGTATATGGGTAAAGGAAATAGTTAAATGAAACTCTAAATGTTTCCTTAAATGAATTCCTTTTTATTGTCTTACTTTTTCTTTATAATAAGAGGTTCATAGTAACTACAGGGCATTTACACATAAAGGGTATATTTAATCATTTGTCCTATGATTATGGACACCCAAGGGGAATGAAAATCTAATATTATGATTGCTATAAGTTTTTCTTTCCCTGAAAGTTTCCAGCATTTAATGATATTTCAGCACTGCTCATCCAAGTTTGAAATGCAAGCTCATTTTAAATTATACATGAGGCATGCACTAGTCTACCTTTCAAATAAAATTTATATATATATATACATATATATATATGTATATATATATTTCCATTTGTAGATGGGTTGGTTGCTTTCACTCCTTGTTACCAGCACATCATAATTGAGTTCACAGTGTTTGATTTTTTCCCCCATGTTTATATTATGTGTTCATTATTTAATGATCTTAAATTTTTAACACTTTGGCTGTCAAAGTATGTCAAGTACTATCCAGGCAGTGGAGACTCTAGGTGCTGTATCTGGTGGCAAGAGAAGTCAGAAAGTGTTAATCACTTTCAGCTTCTACTTCTGCCTCTGTCTTGTGTCTCGACTTTTTCCTCTTAAAATATATTACGTTTTAAATATCTTGATTCTCATAAGAGCTCAGCTGCTCTGTTTAAGACAAAATAGGTAAAAAGAAAATACCAGTCTACCCCAAGCCTCTGCATCTTGTGCTTTGTCCCTTTCCCCAAATCTCCATTTGCTATTTTCCATGTGAAACTGGCATAATGAAAGCAACGTGCAATGAATTTGAGGACTGAGTATAGGATTTCCAATTTGCAGGACCTCCTAAAATCAACATGAGAAGATCACCATAGTCTGTTCTATAGTGAGAGACAGCATGTTGGAATGGGAGAATACAGCTTTGGTGGTATAGGGACATGATTTCAATTCTGGGTTCTACCAGTTAGGTAAGTGTGGGCTGAACAGAGGTAGGTGGGGAGGAGATTATGGTCATTGATTGAGCTCTGAGGATGTGGACAGTGCCTGGTCTGCGTCAGAGTTTTTCAGCCTTTATACCATTGATATCTGGGACAGGAAAATTCTTCATTGTGGGGACTGTCCTGAACATTTGTAGGATGCTTAGCAGCATCCCTGGCTTCTATCCACTCCCTGGCAGTATCACCTCCCTTCTTTCCCAGGTATGACAACCAAACCAAAAATGTCTCCTGGGTTCAAAGTCATCCCCCCCTCCCCCCGCAGTGAGAAGCACTGGTCTACATGTTCCCTTTTAGACTCATCAGAGGAGGAACCCTTTGGGTATGAATATCCTATTGTCATCTGAAGAATCTGCAGCTAAAGAAGGAGAAATATTTAAGGATTTTTCCAACTCCTTAAGAATTTTAGCAACTGTATTAAATGTATTTAGCCGTGTTTAAACACTATAAAAATCTTAACAAACACTGCTTTCCTAGATCCTAGAGGGAGAGAGTTATTATTTCTCTCCATTTCTTTCATTGCTAACAGTGAGGCTGCATTTTCTAAGTCCTCAAAAAAATTGTTATTTATTTAGCTGAAGCAATTTATTTGGTCTACAACCTGCAGAACAATCAGGGCCAAGAATCTGTATCGTGTCTTAGGAACACTAAGGCCATTCAATAGCCATGCCACTTGGCCGTGACTACGAAATATCATCCTATCTTTGCATAGAATTGGGATTTTTAATGTTTCTGAGGTCCTTTCTAATATAACAATGTAAAGAAAAGGTAAAAAAAAAAATCAAAACAAAAAACACTTGCAGATGCTAAAGATGGAGCATTTGGTAACAAGCTTTCTGGAGGAAAAAAAAGGGGTGGGGGGAGAAATAATCCAAGTGGGAACAGTCCTGGGTTTCCATCTGCTAAGCACCAGACTCAGACAGGATAAGAGGTGGCTGCTAAGGGCATGGCCCGGCACTCGAAATCTGATCCCCAGTGTCTCTCATTTTTGCCTGCCCCAAAGAATCACCTTGGCTGCCTGGTAAATGCCCAAGTCTCTTTCCTGGAGATTCTAATTCAGAAGGTTTGAGGTTGTACCCAGAAATAGGTATTTTTAAGACGCTCCCCAGGTGAATGTTATGATCAAGCAGGATTAAGAAACACTGAAGTCTAAACCCTTGCTACTCAGAACATGGCCCATGGGCCAGTAGGTGCAACTGGGAGTTTGTTAGAATCAGATTCTGAGCCCATAGGGCTGAGGCAGGACCTGGAACTCTGCATTTCTAACAAGTACCCAGGGGATGCTGATGCTTCAGGTTTGTGCACTCCATTTGAGCAGCAAGGATCCTGATGGCTTTAGAGGAGCAAAGAAGGATGAGCCATCATTAAATCCTGCTCTGTGGGTGCTCTTAGAGCTGTCACGGGCAGGTCATTAAAATGGGACAGAGGTCCGTTGATATGGCAGCGTGGAAGGATACGAATCTTTATATTAATAAGGGTAATGTCCAGAATTTCAGGTTTCTAGAAAGTATTTCACATGAGAAGCTGGAAAAGTATCTCGGAGGGCAGGTAGAACTGCTATCTGTGGTTTCAGGACTCTCGTTCTCATGGTTACCATCTTACCAACACGGTGGTGGGTTTTGTTGTTCCTCAGTCAGGGATATACCAAGTCGCTGCCATTCGTCTGCCAGAAATGCAGAGCCATTCATCCCGGAAGCCGCCCACCCTCCTGAATGAGTATAAAAGAGAGCTACGTGATTGTATTTATTTGGTAACCATAACTGCTGAGAGGCAGAATCATGACCTTGTCAATAGTGACATTTGTTGGATGGTTTCACCTTCTCTGCAGCTTTCACCGCCAGCAGCTTTTTGTCGATGAAGTCTGGTAAAAGTGTACATTTCAGGCATGTTGAAAAGGGGATTGGTAGCCAAAAGGCAACACGTGATGGGCACAGGTAGTGATGATCACTGTAACCAGTGCTGAAGCTGGTCACCCCGAGGCCAGCAAAGGGAAGATGCCCTTCACACCTTAGTTCCAGTAAAACCTCGTTGGCTCTGATTGGATCCAGTGCCCATCCTTGAACAAAGTAGCATCTCCAGGGGAATGGGATTGCTGACTGCCTCTCATTCAGGTCACAGGTTCTGCCCTGGGAGCAGGAATAGAGGGCCACAGGGTAGAGGAGGAGTGGTTCTCCCAAAGAAGAGGGCTTCATGCTCTCCAAAATCACAAATATGTGCTGCATGCACCCACCACTAACTTCGAGTACTGCAGTGCCCCTTAAACCAGGGCAGAGCGGGGCTACAGAAACTAGAGATGCCAGTGCTTAGGGAAGGCTAGGGTTGAAATAATAAAAATGAATTTTTATAGCACATGAAAATCCCTCAGGAACCATCATTTCAAAGGCCCTGTGCTAAGAAGGGAAAGCCAGTTTCTGTTAGAAGAGTACCTTATCGTTAGGCTTATGTAGGCGTTCCGGAGATTGTATAAATGCAATCTTTGCAGATTGTAGTCATCTAGTGTTCCTACAGGATTTGGACCCATCCTTCCCCAGAGGCTAGAGTGGACACTGTGGAGACAGAAAGTCCTGATTGTAATTTCTGGCTCTCCCTCACATGCTGTGTATAGTTGGGAAAGTGGCTTACCACGTTAAAGCTTTAGCTCCTCATTTATAAAGTAAGCTAACAGTGCCTCCTCCATCCCAGGTGGTTGGAAAGATTATGTATGGCAGTGATGAAGGGGAGCCTGTCTATTTTTATCACCATTATATTCGGTAGCTCTTAGCACTGCAAAAAGCAGAGGCTCAGCAGAGTTTGTTGAGTGAATAAATAAATACATGAATTCTGAAAATCCACGGCATACAGTGTGTACTCTAAAATATGTGTTTTCTTTTTTTCTTACTTGATTGCAATGGATGCTCATGTGTGACCTGGTAACACGTTCCTTCTGTCTGGCTAAAACCAGGGCTGCTTTGTGAAGCCCATGTGAAGTCTCTGAAGAAATCCTGGGGATTTCTCTCTGTGCCTTACTTAGCATCAGAAGCACATCTCTAGGCCACACCACTAGGAAGCCCCAGCGCAGCTGAAATTTTCCAGAAGTCTTCCTGTAGTTCCATCTGACTCAGCCGGCTGTGAAACAGACTTTCCTACTTCCTAAAAATCCTTGAAAATATTTTTTTGTGCAAGTCCAAGTAAATATTTTTAAAGGATTTTTTTCAGTGAGTCAGTTTTCCTGTCCCCAATAAGTTCAGAGAAACTGAAATGCCACTCAGGCCTTCTGCACTCCCACAGGAGGGTACTTCTTACTCCCTTGAGCCATCCTGGGAGGTGGAGTTTATCTGCTTGCTAAGTAGGCCTGGTTTACCCCTCTCCCACTCTGGTTTGTAGCTGGATAGGGAAGTTAAATTTAATGCAGTCCAGCCTTCTTAAAGTTGTAATTTCAAATGTTGGTTGTAGCTTAGAAACCCAGTAGAAGTTAAAGGATGTGTATGAGGGCTGGTGTTTTTATTTTTATTTTTTTACTTTTTAAAGATTTTATTTCTTAGAGAGACAGAGCTGGGGGAGGAGCAGAGGGAGAAGAACAAGCAGACTCCCAGCTGAGCGCAGAACCCCAGGCTGGGCTTGATCGCCTGACCCCCAGATCATGCCCTGAGCCAAAACCAAGAGTCTGAGCTCAACCAACTGAGCCACCCAGGCGCCCCAGGGCTGGTGTTTTTACAAGACCTACTTAGAAATGGAGATTTCTCTCTGGAGCTCAGGATCTAGCTCACACAGTGTGGGAGACTTTGGACCACTCCCAGAGGAGTTTCTGGAAGTTTCCTTGGGCACAGTTTCAAATTGTTGGTGCCAGGCTCCTGGTGGGACAAATACTTCTTGCGGTAAGAAGCTGAGAGCACCTGAGTGCTCAGGACTTACAAAAAAGCATCAGGAATGTTATGATATTGTTATTATTTAAACATGTCCACAGAGCCTCCACCCATTAAAAATGTGATTGGACCTGGGACCGTGATTTGGTTTAACATACCTCTGTCAGGTTCCACAGTTATGCTGGGTTCGCCCATTCATCCTGCAGCTACCAGTGCTGCCCGCCTCTTCCTGGTCCCGCCCCCAACTACGGTGCCCAGGAGTGAGGTGGCAGACAGCACATTTGTGCCTCGAGGCACAGTTGGCCCTCGTGAATGCTAGGACACCACGTGTAAGCCAGGGATTTTGTTTTTAATTGGGTAACTCGTGTTCGGAATCAGTTATATTGTTTGTATGTGATTATCCTCCCCTTCTCTTAACCCAGCATCTCCCTTTCTCAGCATGGTCTTGATCTTTGGTTTCTTAACCTTGGTCTTTGCTTACTTAACCTTCAGCAGTAAAGGATAGGAAGGAAATCCCGCACATGCTGAAGTAGGAGGGATTCGAGCAGCTCTAGCAAAAATGTGAGAAAAGAAAGTGAAATATGATACATCGATTGTCTGTGTGTCAATGATCCGTGCAGCTCATGTTTGCTGAGTTCATCTTTTGTGGCAGATACTATTTTAATCATTTTTACATGCTTTTCCTGATTTAATTCATTTTTCCTGGTTTTACATGATCACCAGAATGAAGTTAAAGAGCACTGTCAAATACCCATAAATGATATAAATTATTTTCTTTACTAAATAATTTTCTCCACTTTTAACCCAAACTGGGATCTATGAAAACCCACTTATAATAAATGTTCAGAACAATTCGTTGAATAAATAGATGGAAGGATGGATGGGTGGGTGGGTGGATAAATGAAAACCTATTTGCAACTGGTCTAGATGAAAGAATATGAACTGAATCTTTCTTTCCACACTCAAAATCTTACAGGTCTTCCAGGTGATCTAGTCCTGTGGTTCTTAAAGTGAGCCCCTAGACCAGCTGCATCACCATCACCTGGGAACTGGTTAGATATGCAGATTCTCAGGTCTACTGAATCAGAAACTCTGTGGGGTTGCAGGGGGAGAGGTGGGCAGAAATCTGTGTTATAATGAGCCCTCCAGGTGATTCTGATGTTCCCTGAAGTTTGCTCACCACTGATCTGGCTGTACCTCCTCATTTTTTTAAGGATGTACTGATTTATTTGAGAGAGAGCGAGCACGTGTGCACACCAGCATGATGGGGGGAAGGGGCAGAGGGAGAGGAGAGAGAGAATCTCAAGCAGACTCCCTGCTGAGCCAGGAGCCTGATCAAGGCTTGATTCCAGGACCCTGAGACCATGACTTGAACCGAAATCAAGAGTCGGACACTTAACTGACTGAGCCACCCAGGCCCCCTGCACCTCCTCATTTTATAAATAAGGAAAATGAGGCCCAGAGGACTCTCGGGTCTGTGTAGCTTCTATGTGTCCTAGGTTTTCATCCCGGGACAGATTTTGAAATGCCATTTTTTGAGGAATATTCTGTATGGGCTAGGAAAACTTCTGGAAAGAAAGTTATTTTTTTTTTTTTTACTTTCATTTTTGATGATTAAACTAGCATTTTGTGTTCAACTACTCAATCAGATATTATTGTTGGAACCTTATGGGTCCATGTTTCTCATCAGTAAAATGGAGCTAGAAGTACTTGTCTTATTGGTATGTTGTGAAAGATAAGTTAACTTGATGGTGTTGTGTTGAAAGTAAAGCTTTATGTAAAATGTGGTTTTTATGAGTTATTTTCCCACAAGTTCAGTTTTAAATAAACCTTGATCTTACTTCTGGATCTCAGCCGTGGGTAGAATGATAGCCTTTTGTTATAAAATATGTCTGTACAATTTACTGTATGTAACTTTCCTGCATCTTGCTTTGTCCCATTCTCAGACCAATGGTGATGCATTTAGCCGAGCACCATTTGCACAGTGGGTACTAAAATATTTGTTTTAACTACTGGCGTCTTTACGGATGAGAAGGATTCTGTCTAATCAAATCTATTGACTTTCTGCTAAGGAAACTTAGTATATGTAAAATAGGCTTTACAAAAATAATGAACTAAAGGATGATACTTTACAAATGATTTATTGTGAGGTCAAGTAGCTATAAAATGTTTAAAAATTAGATACATAATTTTTACAAAAACAACTTTCATGTCAAGTAAATGCATAAACATTCAATATTTTAAGAGTTAGCTAATTAAGTTGAATATCAGGCAAAGACAAGGCATGGTTAAAATATCGTTTCACTTATTTGTGGAACATAACGAATAGCATGGAGGACATTAAGAGAAGGAAGGGAAGAATGAAGAGGGGGAAATCAGAGGGGGTATGAACCATGAGAGACTATAGACTCCGGGAATCAGACTGAGGGTTTTTAGAGGGGAGGGGGGTTGGGAGGATGGGTTAGCCTGGTGATGGGTATTAAGGAAGGCACATATTGCATGGAGCATGGCGTGTTATACACAATGAATCCTGGAACACTAAAAAAAAAAAAATCTGGAGTAAATGTTACTACATTTGATAATTAAAACCAATGACTTACTACATTTATTTAAAAAAATAAAATTAAAGTTGAGAAGGCAGTACTGTCAAACTGGACCGAATGAAATAGCTATTGCTTTGGAATCAGGACTCAATCTGGTTATTGTCCTGTTTTTGGTTTTTTAGTTTAAGAGGGATGGAGGGGGAAGGGGTCGAATACACTGCAAGTGGCGAGGGAGTAGTTCATTTTTAAGCTTGGAATGTGACAAGAAGTAGGTAATTGAGCTCTTGAAACCAAAGAAGTCAGGTGCTCTTAACAGCCAACTTTAGCAGGAAACTAGAAGTCTCTATGTGTGGGCAGCCAGACAGACATAGTGCTGTTATCATTCACTTCCCCCTTTTCATAAAATATCTCTACCATTGTTGTCTGATCTGTCTAAGGGATAAATCCTTCTCACTTCAGGATAGCTTTAGGTTCCTCTTTTTGCCAAAAAGCATGGTAGGAAAATCTGTTATTGTCATTATATACTCTCCACTAATGTGGCAAATGTGGCAAAACCCTTGACCGCTCTTGATTCTAAAGCAACAGTATTATGCTCGGTGCTGCGTGATCCCCTAAGACAGCATGAATGTTCAAAAAGTATACAAATCACTTCTATAAGAGATAGCAAAATATATTTAAAGTAATAAAATGGGAGCGTCAATAATCAACCAGTATGGACTAGATGTAAACCAAGAGTGTGAGTCTACTCTAGTTGAAGGACTGGTCCCAGTGAAGGACATGAACAGAAATTGATTTCAAAGCACAGTATCCAAGGTGGGGGCATGACTGTGATACAGACAGACCTGTCTTTGGGGCTCTGATCTGGGGGAGGTAGAGCAGGAGCCCTCCGAGAGTGAACCTCAGGCAGATGGTGACCCCTTGGTTTCAGAGCAGTGCACCAGGGATGAAGCAAGCCCTGGGCTCACTCGCAGTCAGTGGATGGTGGAGGGGCAAAAGCATGTTCTGGAGTTAGCGCCGGTCTGTAGCACTGAACTTCAGGGCTGAGCCCATTCTCATGTCATTTTTAGAAAAATGGAAGCCTGGCAATGAGGAATGGGCAAAGAGGCTGTGAGTAATAGAGGAAAATGTGATCATGGGAGAGTGTCCAGCTTGTCCCCATTTGCTCAAGACCTCCCCAATATTAGCACTGAAAGTTTGACATCCTGAGAAACTTCCTAGCCCCGGGCAAGCAGGGATGCGCTACAGCCTATGTGGCCTGGATGCATTTAGAGCCCAGTTCCCATATTTTTTAGCAAGGATAGAAGACACAGAGCTTTGGCAGCAAGAGGAGGTCCAGAGCCCACCTACCAGAGGGGATGCTGGCTAGTGAGTCAAGGAGAGCTAATATGCATGAAGTCCAACTTCTCCCCAGCCTGTCAGCCTGGAGCAGGCAGGAACTGGGCAGTCGTGAGATCTTAGAAATAGTCCAAAATAGAAATTTGACTTTGTTTTTCTGGTGAACAAAACCATAGCACTGAGTCTTTCTAATATAATTATAGGCTACAAGGCTAAAAGATCCTCTATCTGGCTAATGATTGCTGAGACCGCCTAGTCCCAAAGCAGAGGCACCATTGCTTTTACTTCCTGTGATTCCCCATGTGCATCCAAGTGCTGCCCAGAGTCCTCCAAATCCTCTCACCTCTTGTTGCAGTAGATTTGTTTGACTACAACGAACAATACCGGAGGCTGGAATTAGACTCACCTGCAGTGTACCCTCAATTTGCAGCTTTTCAGTCATAAGAATGAGGGGCCTTTTCATGTTAACTAGCCTTATTCTTAAGTGTGATTTGTTATTATAGCAAATTTAATTTTGCATGAAAAGCGTGATAACTAATTATGTAGCATTTGCATACTCAGAACAAATTCCCCAAAATATTTGCATAAATTTCCTGATGTTCTTTTTGACTCAGTAACAACCTCATCACAGTAAATTGCCTTCCTAAATCGATTTAGCACATCTGCCTTGTCTAAGTGTGGCTGATTTTCATCAAAACTAAGGATTAGGATAGTTAAATTATTATCCACTGGTAAGTGAACTGTCTGCATTGCTACCCTCTACATGCATTTTTTAAAATGGAGTTCCTGTCTTGGATGATGGTCCCAGTATAAAGCACTTCCCTGAAGCTTCAGATCCCAAATGCTGTGAAGTCCATTCATTTAATGGTTTTGGCAATTTAAGACTTTTGGAGGAAATACTTGAAAAAAAAAAAATTAAATAAGAGCACAGGTGCACCTGCTACCATTTTATTTATCACGGGTGCTGATCTCCCGCTGTTTTTTTTTTTTTTTTGAAAGATTTTATTTATTTATTTGAGAGAGAGAGAGCACACATGAGAAGGGGGAGGGTCAGAGGGAGAGGCAGACTCCCCGCTGAGCGGGGAGCCCGACGCGGGACTCCATCCCGGGACTCCAGGATCGTGACCTGAGCCGAAGGCAGTTGCTTAACCGACTGAGCCACCCAGGCGCCCCCTCCTGCTGTTTTTTAAAATGGCACCTGTATCATTGGTAGAAACATGGGCTTCACAGTAGTGCAGCTATTGCTGGTTTTACATTTTAATTAAACTTAGATTTTTCACCTGATGCAATTAAGTAAGTCACTTAATGATTCCCCAGCCCCCTACCCTCAAAAATAAGATATTTTAGAAAGAAGGGGCATCAGGGTGGCTTAGTCGGTTGAGCGGCTGCCTTCGGCTCAGGTCATGATCCCGGGGTCCTGGGATTGAGCCCCGCATTGGGCTCCCTGCTCATCTGGGAGCCTGCTTCTCCCTCTCCCACTCCCCCTGCTTGTGTTCCCTCTCTCGCTGTGTCTCTCTGTCAAATAAATAAAATCTTTAAAAAAAAAAAAAAGATATTTTAGAAAGAAACCTCGAATTGTTACTCAGTGCTGAGGGCAACTCAAGAAACGAATAATAGGCTTACGTGATTAGTTACTCTTAAATTTGGAGAGGGGGAACATGTGGGTTATGAATGTAATGGTGATGGGTGATTAATTTTTTAGCTATTGATTGAGCAGTGGTTTGAAAAGTTGAGTGGGATCGGTGTCATCTGGGGACTTGCCAAAATCATTGCTGGATCTTACCTGGAGAATTTCTGATTCTTGGATCTGGGGAAAGGCCCCAGAATTTATGTTCTTAACAAGTTTGCAGATGATGGGAATGCTGCTGGTCAGGAGAACGCAATGGGTTACTAGCCTGCTTCTCTTCTTTCTGCCTTGGCAGAGATGAACTGGCACAGAGATAGAGGCTCTGGGCATGATGTCTTGCTCCAAATTAAAAGTTTCTATGTGTTACAGTACTTCTCTCCAGATTTTCCAGGGGGAGCATTACAGACTTGTGTCACCAGGTAACACATACTTAATTTGTCTTGCCCTTCAAGAGAGAAGAAACTGCTTTTCTCCTGTATCAGAGAGTTTCCGCTGTCAGGGCAAAATGGTTTTTTAATTACCTTTCAAACAAGAGAACAGTGCAATTTCCTTCAGGCTGTATCAGCCCTTTGGGTTACCACTAATAAAAACACTTCTTAATCAGAAGAGTGGTAATCATTTTATGCCACATTTGTGGTGCTGTGGCAGATCATCTCAATTTTTTTCACATAAAATAAGCTACAGAGTTGAGAGTAGAAGGTACCAGGAAACAGATGGTACTTAATCCAGTCTCTGAGTGTTTTATTGGGGTACCTTGTACTTCATAAGTCCCTTTTCTTCATCTTTCAAACCATGTTAAAATCTTCTTGTATGATTGGCAGTTGATCCCATAGGCATGATTCTCCTGGAAGCTCTTTTAGATACTTGACAAAGCTGTAGGCTCAGGGTCTCCCAAGGTGAAGTCGAAAGAGAAAATTGTTATGTAGTCTCAGAAGGGTACAGGTTTTCCCACTGCTCAACTTCACTTTCTGCCTTGGCAGAGCTAAGACTGCAAAGTAGAAAGAAGGGCTGCCGTGTGAAAATGGTAGTCAGCCAACTGATGCGGTCTCTTTATTTATAGGAGACAGGGGCCCATTGCCAAAAGAGAGCCCTTGCCCTTCCCCTTCCTACCTGTTAGTTGTCACTTGGCATTTTCCTAGTCATATTTAAAGATATGAAAAGGAAGAGTGGCAGCCAGATGTGTTCTGCTTCGCCCCCGTGTCTTATGTACCATTATTGATGTTGGTGTAGGAAACCATATTGAAGTACCACTTAACTGGTCCTCAAGGAGCTAAGTTTGCTTCTGTAGAGTTGGCCTCTTCCTGAAGGATGTTGGGCAAGTCCAAATGTTTTTTCAGCACTAGGGCTGCCCCAGCTGAAGAAATGGCCTAGAACCCTCCTTATTACATTAGAGGTCCTCCATGCTGACACCCCTCACTGTGATGGTTCTACTGAACAGGCCCACAGTGTCTGCTGCAGAGGATCCAGTGAATTCAAGCTTGGGTTTGTTCTTTCTTAGACCCTCACACTCAAACAGAACCCAAGTCCTACCCCAGCCTCTGGGCCCTCAAGAGAGGACAGTTCTTTTTTATCCTGTTAAAATTTCTCTGGTGCTTGCTCTTTCTCTGGTACTTGCTCTTTAGTACGTGTGTGTGGGGGCGGGGATGGCCACAGAATATTATGTTCAAATCAATCACATAGACTATTGCCCAAGAGACCCTGCTTACTCTTTCAAAGTTTGGTCTGACCTTAAAGTTTTTCTGGTTCAGCTCCTCATACCAGTTTTCTCTTGGGAATTTTTTGACTGCAGTTTTGTAGGTTCTGTGAAACACATTAAAATCTGACTTCGCATAATTCGTAGCTTTTAGTACTCTTGCGTATTTTGCATTGACAATACAGCTTTATTCTATGTGTGTGCACGTACACGCATATTCTTTGCAAAATATTACATCTGAGAAGGTTGCTGAGAGGACAGCATATCTCTTCAGAGCTTCCAGCCTTTCTTTCCTGTGGTGTGTGACAAGGGGACACCTGTGGTCTCCCACAATACATCATTTGATATTAATATGGAGAACAGATTCAGGTATAAGAGGAAAACATGGTGGTCACTGGGGGCATTTCATATGTTCTGCTGCCTTTTTGTTTTAGAAAATGCAATAAGACAGAGCTGGTGTTTCTCTTCACCAAAACAAGTCTGGATGCTTTAAATAATTAAAACAGTAGCCTGCAGCTACATGAAAGTGAGGAAAATTTAAGATCCATTCCATTTTATTTTCGTATTTTTTACAATGAAAAATAGACATAAATGGCATCTACTTCTGAGTACTACCCATTCCCACCCAGAGGCAGTGGAGGGGAAGTCTTTGAAATACCTTGCTCTAGGAAGAATGTTCTTTCCTCCAGTGTGATTTATGTGCCCACAAGTGAGAAATGCAGTTTAACAGGCAACATATTCAAATCCCTGATGCTTTCAGGCTCAGAAAATAAAATGGAAACAAGGTTTATGTATTAATGTATAAATGCATAATCCCCTCACCCAGTAGGAAATACCCCATTTCCTGAGGGGAGCCTCTTACTAAAGATGAATATGAAAGCAAACATTTTAAAATATGTTTATAGCCTTCCTATGTGGCAAAGGGCATCTTCCTTGGATAAGCAGCCCAAGTTTTCCTAGAAGAGTTCCTAGTTCCAATGTGAGTGGTACCATCTGCTCTTTTTTCTGAGACATCTTTATGTTCAGTCTTGTTTCCTAATGATATAGGAATGTCAACAAACTTAAGGTCCTGACTTACCTCAGTAGAATAGGTGTTGTGAATAGCTCAGGGAAGGTTTGGGTTGTTGTTCGATGGCCGGTGATGGGTTGGTTTTGTTTTGTGAGCCCCTCAGAAATGACCAAGATCACCATTTGGGAGACCATTTTCCAAAGGTGCCTCAGAGAGAACTGGCAATATCTTTCTCCCTAGATCTTCATAGAGTTAGATTTTTGGGCCCCACCTGACTCCCAGACTCAGAGTACCTGTATCTCTGGGCTGGACCTGGGATCTGCCATTTTCCCAAGTGCCTCTCTAGCTTCTCAGGAACACTGAACTGTAACAACGACCTGATATTTTCTAGAAAGCTTTGTTCATAGGTTCTGCTGACCCCTGTCACAGATTTTCTCCTTAGCTTCCCCAGTGAGGACATTGGAAAACCTACTCCACTAAAAGTGCTTTGGTCAAGACATGAAGGGCCTCCATATTGGCAACTGCCATTGTTAATTTGGAGGTCTCCCTTACTTGATCATTGATTGTACTTGACACTCCCTTCTTCCTGAAACACTGTTCTGAAATTCTAGTCTCTTTTTCCTCTCTCACTGGCTTCTCCTTAATTTATTGGCTTGTTCTCCTCCTCCCAACCTTTAGTTACCGGATCCTTTTCTCTTCAGTGTTATTCCTTCATCAGAGAATCTCACTTTAGTGTCATGGCTCCAAATACTATTCATACCCACTATGGAATCCCAAATTTCTGGCTCCCAGACCTCTGTCTGAAGACGAATGTCCTCATAACAACATTCCTCTCCCATATTCAGTAGACTTCTCAAACTTATTGCCCAAAGGAGAACAATTTATTCAACACCCTTACACGAACATGCTCCTTCCATAGTCTTCTGTCAGCAAATGGAACATTATCCAATTGCTTAGGCAAAAAGCCAAATACTACCTTTGATTACTTACTTTTTCCTTATTCTTACATTTAAACCAGCAGTAAATTCTGTCACCTTGATCTTCAAAAATACATTTGAATCCAACACTTGATGACTTGCCCTATGATATCCCTAGTCCAAGTGACCGTCCTCTCCTGCCAGAAGCCTCCAGCTGGTCTCCTGGCTTCTGCTCCTGCTGTTGTACACACACACTCCCATTTTACCTTTAACAGTAGCAGAGGGATCATTTCCAAGCTTCACTGAGATGGTTTCATGCCTCAGATCAAATTCCCCTGAGATTGCTCCTTAGTTCACCGAGAGCAAAAGATAAAGTTCTTACCAGGACAGTGAGACCCTTACAATCTGGCTCTTTTCCATATCCCAGGTGTGGGCTGTTCCTGGAACTTGCTAGCACACATCTGCCTCAAAGTCTTTGTATTTGTTCTTCTTTCAGCCTATGAAGAGACTCCCAAGATAGCTGTCTAGGTTAGTTTCCTCATTTCCCTGAGGTCTTTGCTCAAATGTTGTCTCCTCCTCCATCAGTTCACATTCACCTGAGCCCTCTGCTTCGGCTCCTTTTTTCCCCTCTTCTCTATTTTGCCACATAAAACTTAATTTCATTTAATTATTTTGTCTGTCTTCTAGACAAAAATGTAACTTTCATGAAGGTGGAGACTTTTGTCTATACGGTTCATGGCTGAATTCCCTGACATAAAAGAGTGCCTGAACATAAACTGCCACTCAAAAATATTCACTGAATAATTGAATTTGGCATTATTTACACCGGTCTCTTTAATTGTTTTAAGAGGACAGTGAATAGTAATAGGGCTATGAAATAAATAAATCCCTTCAATAGTTAGATAATAATTCTCAAAGAGTGGTCTCCTGACCAGTAGTATCAGAATCACCTGCGAGCCTGTTAGAGCTGCAGATGCTCCAGCCCCATTCCACACACACCGAATCAGAAGCTTTGGCGTTGGGCCCAGCAGTTTGGTTTAGCCATCCCAGGTGGTTCAGATGATTCAGATGAACAAATGAGAACTACTGATGCTGAGTAAATAAATGTGTTATGCTACCCCAGGTGATGCTTCAATCCAGTTTGAGTGCGCTAGTCTCTTAAAATACCTGGAGGCTCTAACTGGGGGCGACATTGGTGCCAGCTTACCTCTTGGCATGTATTTGCAAGTCCTGTACTAAGTGTCCAGATTACAAAGAGTTTATATCTTGGCCTTTCTAGGAAAAGCAAAAAGCAAAGAGTCTGGCTTTTCCAACTTTGGGGGAGTAGTAGGAGATAAAATTAGAACATAACTGTCCAGATTTTGAAGGGCACCAATAGTAGACTCAGGGGGCTCTGTTACACTCTAGCAAGTGGAATGGCATTCTGTGATCCAATACTTGTACATGTGAAAAGTACAATATATTGATGCAGTGGATCTGTCAGTCAATTCTGTGTTTTGATGTGATACCAGGTTTTGGAGTAGTCCTATAAGCTTTTGTGGCTGAACTCTTCTGCCTAAAGTAGCTAGTGACCCAACTGAGGCTTTCCACTTACACAAGGCTCTCTCAGTGTCTCTTCATCGAAGGAATAATCAGGGTTGAAATGAGGACTCTATATCACTTATATATTTGTGTGTGTGTGTGTGTGTGTGTGTGTACACAGTTTGCTGCCATGGGGACAAATGATGTTACTGACTTATAGAACTTTAGGAGAAATAGAATTACACTTCGCCCTCAGTGGGTTGGGGGAACTAAAAATAAAGTGAGTTACTTTTACTACCTAAGTGACTTCCTTCATCTAACCAATATAGACTGATTTCCCAAACTGCCACTAAAAGCCATATATAAAAAAAATAGCATTGACACCTTAGAAATACGATTATCACATCTTTTTTTCCACTTAAAACCAAACACAGTCCTTATGTCTTCTTCTCAAAGAATACATAGGTAATAGCATCTTCATCAAATTTGATAAAATTAAAAGATATGTGTTTGGATTCATTCCATTTATGAGAATACAGTGCTGAATGTGAGATGGCAATTTAATTTCTGCCCTTGGCCTTGTTGAACCTGGGCAGGTCCACTGCTTTGAAGAGTTGTGGCACATCCAAAGGGACCTGTTTGTTAAATAGCAAGATACAGAGGATTAGACATCAAGAGGATGACCTAGCATGGAGGGAAATATTTGGGAGTCTCTGGATTTTTGGTGATTGTGGAAGCCCTGGTAGTCTACTGAATTTTCCAGTAGAAAGTGAAAGAAGCTTTAGGATAAAAGCTTACTCTTGATACGTAAAGAACTGGAAGAAGGAAGGAAAAAGACAAAGATTTCAGAGCAGTAGAAGGAGACGGGAAACCCTTTCAGAGAACACCAGGGAGGGATAGAATATGATTTAAAATGTCAAGTGCTACAGGAACCGATCATAAGGAATAATACCCTGCGATTCCACCAGCGGTGGGTCACTCGTGGCTCTAACAGAGCACGTCCACTGAAGAGTTTGCACTGGAAGCGGAAGTACGGTTGAGTTGTTTGACGAGTGAATGAGGAGGAATTAGAGATTGGCTAACGGAGAGAAAATGGCAGTGAGATCAATCCATTAAAGTTGGTATTCCGGAATTGATTTGTGTTTAACATTTAAAAATATCTAATTGGAAGAATTTATGTTGGCAGAGATGCCAGTCAAATATGAGGGAACTTTCCATCTATTGCTGTGTAATTCCCAAAGTTGGTATGTTGGAGCTTTCTACAATCACTGTGCAGGTGTATCTTTTTATTAGGGTGACAAATCATTTTTGAGGGCAGTGTCATTTATTATAGTTGTTAGTCATTTTCTAATTGTGGAAATCCCTGTATCTCATGTTAGTTGTGTTGATTTGAACATCTGGCCTCCTGGTGTGTGCTACATTGCCCAAAGGTGACCTGGGAATCCTACATTAGTGGTGACAAGAGTGTTGACACAATTTTACAAACTGCCCTAAATTACACTGATTATAACATCAAGATTATTTGGAGGGATTTGGGATCTCTGCAAGCTTTGATTTTAGTATTATATTTTAAACTCCACTTAAAACTAATGATACATCAGATCCTCTCATCATTAGAATTGATTTATAATGGGTCTTGCTCAGAATTGACCTAGATCAGACAGTAGGAGGTTCACATTAAGTGGGCTTATGCCACACAGATATGCAACGTTAGGTGTATCTATAAACCTCTAATCACTTTAAATGTTTCATACTAATTGCCCTGAAACATGTGCATTAAAGAAATGAAAGGCAAATTTCCTGAAATACATCTCCAAAATGATTCTAATTTGCATAAGTTTTAGCCAAGAAACAGATGTCTTTTTAGTGCTATACCTTTGTAAAACTTTTAAGCATATTATACAAATACGTCTTGCTGTAACTTGGTGTTCCTCCCTAATCCTAACTTGGGTGAATTGCTTTTAGCAGAACACTGACAAGGGCGAGTAATAATAATAATAATAAAGGCATTATTGTTTCAAACACCAGCTTAGCTTTAGAATAACAAACAATTGCATTGTGATATTTTAGATCTTGCTTTCTAAAATTTAATTATAATAATAAAATCTTTGTGGATATTATTTTCTGGGGTTGTGTGCCATCACTTTTAAAATTTGTATAGTGAGCATATAGTAAACCAGAAAGAGAAGTATACAAAAGAAATTTAACCCATAATACTATCATATACTATGCTTTCTTCTCTTTCAATCTTTTGTGTATGTTTTCAAAATTGTGGTTAAAAAGGATTATGCAGTTTTAAATCCTGTGCCTTTCACCTAATATTATACTGTTTTCCATTTTATTATATATTCTTTACAAATTGAAGGAATTATATAATTCTTCAAATGGACAAAGTGTGCTTTATCTTTATTATTTCCACATTTTTGGAAGCTAAGATATATCCAGTTTTTTCATGATGTCATAAATAATATTTGCACATAATTTGTTTTAATTTGATTATTTACTCAGGATGATTCCTAGACATGAAGTTTCTGGATCAAAGGTGCATTGATGTTTTCATTTTCATGATCTATTATCAAATTGCTTTCCCCAACTGTTAAACATGTAGACAAAATATACCCTGGTACTTAAGCTTTTCTGATTATCAAGTGTAGAACAATAATTTTGTTCCTATGTACAAAGAGACTTTTATGTGAACTTGCTGTCCTCTTTCTCATTCCCCTCCATTTGTCCACGACTAAGATATATAATGTATTCTCTACATCTTACTTCTGGGACTTTAATTTTATATTTATATTCTTGGACATAAAGTCCATTTAAATTCCTTTGAATGTTTTATATTATGAATTCCTTATGCATCACTTGGGTATAGAATGTATATATATATATATATGCGCATATGTATACATATACATATTTGGTATGTATTCATCTCTTCGGTATTTGGTATATATGTATATATGTATATATACACACACCCTTAAGGAAGTTCAAGATATGTATACACATGTTATCAATTAAATTAGGTGCTTTATTTTCTGAATTCATAAATACCTGAGAATATCTTTCTGCTGCTTTGTTCTAGAACAGCTACTTGATTGGTGATATTTATGGATTAAAACTCAAAGGTCTATGTACCTTATTTCAGGGGACATTGCGGGTTGCTGGAAGCTATGAAACAGCCTTTCTTAAATCTTTGGTCAGAAACCTTTTTGTTGGCTTGGATGCTTTCAGTCCCCCCTACATCCACTATTTTTCTTTAGCTCTTATGCAAGTGGATGTGTGGATAGTTTGTGGAAAAACTCTACCTGGAATGTGAGGTGATGAGCCTTTTTGATGTGCATATTCAAGTGTTTTTTTTTTTTTTTTCCTCTCTGCTCTGGAATATTTCTTTAATTATCTCTTCAATCATTATTTCCACTCCAAATCTTGTGGAATACTCAAGAGCCATAATTGTTAGACAAACCTACATTTTCTGATCCAGTATCCATTGTGTCTCTCTTCTCATTTTTATCTTTTACCTAATTTACTTAGATTATGTTTGTCCTCCACAGGACTGTGTATGTGCTTTCATTGTAAGTTCTACTTTTGTATCTAAGGTGGGTTGTTTCATAAGGAAAATGAGTAGAATAGAATGTCGACCAAGTTAATTACTTTGAATAAAGTCTTTGTGGTGAGTGGCGTGGGAAGTACATACTGGGCAAAGCAATGCTTGGGAAACTGACAGTCTTCACAGGTAAGTTGTGTCTCACCCGGTGAATGTTGACACCATGGATAATGGGGAGATGTATGTATGTTCTTCTCTAGTCACAGCAGTTTCAGTCCTCACTAAGTGATTCCTACTAAAGAAAGGGCAGAAGGGTTAGTGAGTATTTAAGTGCCTGGCCTGAATTGTTTCTAGATGAGATACTTGAGAAGTAGACTTCATTCGTGTGACCAGTTCCTTGACAGTATACCAAAATCCATTGTCTGCTCTTTGTAAGGTACCAATCCATGGTGGGAAGAGTCATCCCATAATAAAAATCACAATGGGGATCAACAAGTTTCAATTTTGCTTTTGGAGTGTGTATTTCCTTGAAATTCTTAGCTCACCCCGCTCCCTTTTTATTTAATTTTATTACTTCAGATTATCCTGTTTTATAAAAAATTAATTGGGCTATAAGGGCGCCTGGGTGTCTCAGTTGGTTGAGCATCTAATTCTTGGTTTCGGCTCAGGTCATGATCTCACAGTCATGAGATTGAGCACTATGGGGGGCTCCATGCTCAGTGCGGAATCTTAAGATTCTCCCTTTGCCCCTCCCCCCACTCTTGTGCACATGCTCTCTCTCTCTAAAATAAATAAAATCTAAAAAAAAAAAATTAAATTGGCTATCTTTTCATCTCCCTCCCCTTTTTTTTCCTTAAAGCTTTCTGCACATGTTCCCAAGTGTCCATGCCTATCTCGATACTACTGAACATGTTAAGGTTTTTCTATAATGCTTTCATGTTTTTTCTTAATCATTTTCAGAGTGACACTATCTCTGGACTGGGGGTGATGTTCTGCATCTCTTGTCCTTTCATGCTTCGTCTTGGGTTTTATGTTGTATGTTTTCAGTGTACCTATTCTGAAGTGATCCATCCAAATCTGGGTTCGCCAATAGACAGTGTACATTCTACGTCCTGTCCAGCTGCATTTATTTATTTATTTATTTATTTATTTATTTATTTATAAATATTTTATTTATTTGAGAGAGAGAGCTCAAGCTGGGGTGGGGAGGGGCAGAGGAAGAAGGAGAAGCAGGCTCCCCACGGAGCAGGGAGTCCAACGTGGGGCCCAATCCCAGGACCCTGAGATCATGACCTGAGCTGAAGGCAGAGGCTTAATCACCTGAGCCACCCTGACAGCCCTCCACCTGCATTCATAGAAAAATTTTGTCTAAGCACTCCCAAATATCCAGTGTCTTCAGGCAGTTAGAGGAGCTGTGTTTTAGAGAGGTGGGATCTTGCCTTGCCCTTTCTTTCTGCCTGTGCCTTTGATACTGGAGACCCTGTTCCAGTAGCATCCAGTATGTGCTTTATACCCAAGCTCTCGCTGTAGGTGCAGTGGCTACACCGTTGCACTTGATAACACTGCAACCTCACTGCCCTCACCATCCATTGTTTCCTTGGGGTTAATCTCCAAATGGATGGATACAAGTGGTTCCCAGTGGAATGATCCTATTTCATTCTTATAAAATGAGGGATTTCTTACTAGTTAACTAAATTTTCCAATTCAGGGAACAGAAACGATAAATGTGTAATGATGTTACCTAAGTTCTTTTAGCCAGAGTAAAAATGAATTCATTAAACAGAAGTACATGGAAGCATCATATTTTTTTTTTTTAATTCATTTCAGTTAGCCGTGTGTGTGTGTGTGTGTGTGTTTGGGAGAGATAAGCGGGGTATAAGCAATACCAAAAAGTACTCAAGTAAAATATATTGGATGTTAGAAGGGAGAATGCTATGGAGAAAAATAAAGCTCGAAAGGAGGGAAAATTCATAATTCTAGCTTCCCATTATTACATGGATTAAGACCTCATAGTTATCGCTAGAATTAGTTTTATGGAAAAATGGGCAGAGCTACTTTATTGTTTAATTTTAATAGTATGTTTTGTTACTGTTACCACTATTGTTATTTTGGTTAAGTGTTCTAGGCAAAAGCAGTAACATATACAGAGATAGTGGGGATGAGAAGGCCAGCAGGGTGTGTTTAGGAAGAACATACACAGAGTGCTTCTGGACTGGATTCATAGCAGGATTCAAATTCTGACTCTGCCACTTCCTTGCTATATGACACTGGAAAGTCTGTTACCTCACTTTCAACGTGGAGATAATAATAGTATCTACCTTACGGGGATATTGAAATTAAATGAGAAAATATTGTGAAAGTGCTTATTAGCACAATGCCTGACACAATAAAGTTTTGTGTAAGTTTTAGTTAAGATGAAAGTAATAGGTCAGGAACCCTTAACATGAGTTGAATTTTTCTGGTGATAACTGCTATCTTCTGAACAAGATTTGACTTCTTCGTTTCACCTTAGCAACAACACACTCTAGTATTCATGCAGGTAATGGTTTCCTGGTTTAACCCAGGAATATCCTACCCAGACACTATGGAGCGCTCCCACCTAACTTGTCTCAGTACCAGGGAGCAGTTAGTGGGAAACTTGATATTATTCTTTTTTTGTCTCATTTTAAAATTTCATTTTTAAAAATTTCATTTAAGAAATTCATTTTCTTTTTTTCATTTAAAAAATTTTTAATTTTAATTTTAATTTCAGTATAGTTAACATACAGTGTTATATTAGTTTCAGGTATACAATATAGTGATTCGACAGTTCTATACATTACTTAGTGCTTATCATGATAAGTGTACTCTTAATTCCCTTCACCTATTTCACCCATCCCCCCCACCCACCTTCCCTCTGGTAACCAGCAGTGTGTTCTCTATGCTAAAGAGTTTTCTGATTTGTCTCTCTTTTTCTTTTTTCATTTGTTTTCTTTCTTAAATTTCGCATATGAATGAAATCATATGGCATTTGTATCTCTATCACTGACTTATTTTGCTTAGCATTGTACCCTTTAGATCCATCCATGTTGTTGCAAATGGCAAGATTTCATTCTTTTTAATGGCTGAGTAATATTCCATTACACACACACACACACACACACACCACCTCTTCTTTTTTTTTTTTTTTTAAAGATTTTATTTATTTATTTAACAGAGAGAGAGAGAGAGAGACAGCGAGAGAAGGAACACAAGCAGGGGGAGTGGGAGAAGGAGAAGCAGGCTTCCCGCCCAGCAGGGAGCCCAATGCGGAGCTCGATCCCAGGACCCTGGGATCATGACCTGAGCTGAAGGCAGACGCTTAACGGCTGAGCCACCCAAGCGCCCCACACCACCTCTTCTTTATCCATTCATTTATCCATTGACATTTGGGCTGCTTCCATAACTTGGCTATTATAAATAATGCTGCAGTAAACATAGCGGTGCATATATCTTTTCAAAATAGTGTTTTCATAGTCTTTGAGTAAATACCCAGTAGTGTGATTACTGGATCATAGGGTAATCCTATTTTTTAATTTTTTGAAGAACCTCCATACAGTTTTCCACAGTGGCTGCACGGTTTGCATTCCCACCAACGGTGCAAGTGGGTTCTTTTTTCCACATCCTCACCAACACTAGTTTCTTGCGTTGTTGATTTTAGCCATTCTGACTGGTGTGAGGTGATATCCCAGTTGTGGTTTTGATTTGCATTTCCCTGAGGATGAATGATGTTGGCACCCTTTCATGTGTCTATTGGCCATCTGGATGTGGGTGAAGTTACTTTAAATAGAAGCACCCAGTATTGTTACTTGAAAAAGCTTATAAATCCTAATTCAGTGACACCTATATTTAATGGTTGAAAATCTGTTCTGTTACTATTCATCTCTAACTTCCTATTCTAATGTTCAGCAACCATAATCTTAGAAGCAAATGCTTAGAACTCTTTTTTTTTTAAAATATTTTTATTTTTTTATTTATTTATTTGACAGAGAGAGAGACACAGCGAGAGGCGGAACACAAGCAGGGGGAGAGGGGGAGGGAGAAGCAGGCTTCCCGCGGAGCAGGGAGCCCGATGCGGGGCTCGATCCCAGGACCCTGGGATCATGACCTGAGCCGGAGGCACATGGTTAACGGCTGAGCCACCCAGGCGCCCCACAAATGCTTAAAACTCTTGATATTGGGTGAGATTAGAGAAAATGGATATTACCTTCACGTTGTGAAGTAATTTGGCTGTGAGAAGAGGTGAGTGTCATTATGACAAAGGCCCTGCTTACTGCTTGGCAGACACTGTAATACATGCTTACTTAAACTATTAAATTCTTATAACACCTCTGTAAATTGACTGTTAATTCTCTTTCTGAAGATGAAGGAAATAAGGCTTAGAGAGATTAAACTATTTTACCTAGGGAACAGAGCTAGTAAGTACCCAAACCAGGATTTGAACCTAAATCTTGATCCAAAGATCCTATCTATAGTCATCACACCTTTCAGCTTCATCCGCTGGCTTGAGCTAAGAAGAGTGAACAAAATAACAAATCCATTGGTTTTAGTCCAAACCGTTTTCCAGAGCTTGTTCATGATTTGGCCCTGCTTAGCTCACCAGCTGTATTTTAGACTCCACACTCCAGTCGCTCTGTACCTAGCCCCACTGGATTCCTTTCTGTTCCTCAAGCACCGCATATTGGGGTCTTTGCAGATGTTGTTTCCTTTCCCTCATCCCTCTTTTCCCTATATGCTTACCTCCTTTTTCTCTTCCAGGTCTTAGCTTAATATCATTTGCCTGGAGTCGCCATCCAACCACTTTATGTAAGGGAGGTGCCCCTTCCTCATTTAGGTTCTCTCATCCCCAGTGTGTTTCCTTCATAGCATATCAGCGCTCAGGAGCCAATGTGTTCATTTGTTATGTCTTCCTCTGAGGACTATAAGCTCTTTGAGAGCAGGAACTTCTGCCCTCTTGGTTATTACTCTATGAAGCAAATTTAGAATAGCATTTGGAGTATAATACATTTTGAAAAACAATTGAATAAAGAATGGATGAATGACTTTGAGATTTATGTATTTGTTTCTAATTGGAAACAGTGTTTAAAACGTGTTGATGGATGTATTTGAAAAGTAATGTCTTTGATAACTTTGAGTGTCCTAAATCTTCTTTAAATCTTGATCAGGATACTAATAGCATAGATACAAACTATTATAACTTCCTGCATTAACAGATTTCTGCCTTGGTTTTGATATGCCTAATGGTCTCATTTAAATAATTAACCTGAAGAAGAATATTATTTAATAAGAATAAAACTCTTTAGCTAACTATCTGCAACGAAGTTATACTGTTAGAGAATAGCAGTTTTAGCTAGGTAAAGATGTGGTGCGCTGTGTAGCCTAACTGAAATATTGTAGAAAGTATAAAGGCTAAATGGGTAGATCCAGGTCCAGAAACTCAGGAAAGGGATTTTTCCATAATATCAGGTCAATTCTTACTCTGTAGTTTCCACTCTCCCCATTATAAGACATATAAGAGCAGTAGATTATAAACAGCACTTAATCAAAACAAATCTATTTCAGAAAGAATCAGTATTAATCAAAGTTCTCAGTTTATCTCAAATCCATAAGAAACAGGGGCGCCTGGGTGGCTCAGTTGTTAAGCGTCTGCCTTCGGCTCAGGTCATGATCTCAGAGTCCTGGGATCGAGTCCTGTGTCGGGCTTCCTGCTCAGCGGGAAGCCTGCTTCTCCCTCTCCCACTCCCCCTGCTGTGTTCCCTCTCTCACTGTGTCTCTCTCTGTCAAATAAATAAATAAAATCTTAAAAAAAAAATCCATAAGAAACAAAACAGTAACTTTCATGGGCACCTTGACATAGAAATCATTGTACACTAGTCCATCTATGGCAGATGTACTATAGACACAAAGGACTGCAGGCTAGATGTTCGAATAGAAAGTGAAAGAAGTATCAGGTTCAAGAAGAAATCAGTCACCAAAAATTTATTTTGCTCCATAGTTAGCAACTGAAACTATTGCATATGAGCCTCATACTCAGAAATCACTAATTAAAAAAAAAATCATATTTAATAACCTATGGACTTCTATAAATCTATGTTACAAAGGCATTCCTTATGTTTCAGAAATGTCTCTTAGAAATACAGTTTGATTGGGCGCCTGGGTGGCTCAGATGGTTAAGCGTCTGCCTTCGGCTCAGGTCATGATCTCAGGGTCCTGGGATCGAGTCCCGCATCGGGCTCCCTGCTCCTTGGGAGCCTGCTTCTCCCTCTGCCCCCCCCCCCCTCTCTGTCTGTCATGAATAAATAAATTAAAAAAAAAAAAAAAAGAAATACAGTTTGATTGACAAAAATTTACACATTTAAAAAAATACACCTTGCTTTCATATCTTCCTAGAAGCCAGGTTTTTATCTAAGAGACAAAAACCAAAAACTGACAAACAGCAACAACAACAAAAAACCCAAAACCCCAAAACAAATTAGACTATGTTTTTATATAAGGAGATAAAGGGGAATGGACATGTTTCATCCATGTAAACAATAAGCCCAAAGAATATATCAAGCATTCTATGTAGTTCAAAAGTAGCATTTTTACTTGTAAGTAATTATCATAAGATCAGTGTAATCAAACCTGTCTTGTCTCCTTTATTCTTATTTTTCTAAGGTCAACAGCAACATTGGCTTACTTATTTTTTTAAAGATTTATTTATTTATTTTGAGAGAGAGAGAGCTCACAGTGTGGAGGGTGGGGGGCAGGCAGAGGGAGAGAGAGAATCCTCAAGCAGAGTCCCCGCTGAGCACAGAGGCCTACGTGGGGTTTTATCCCAGGACCCTGAGATCATGACCTGAGCCAAAATCAAGAGTCAGACACTTAACTGACCGAGCCACCCAGGTGCCCTTGGCTTGCTTATTTTTAGATGGTAGAATATATGGGCCACAGTGTAGATGACTATGGAATTTAGCTTTCTTGTGAATAAGAGGATTTTTATGCTGACTCTATATAATTCCAATTCTCTGTTTATAGAATGATCCAAGGATATAGAGAAAATATTTATCTCCAAGGAACTCTGCATATAAGTTGCAGATGCATTGACTCCTAGAACTGAGAGGGACCAGGGATTATCTTGTCAAAAGTCTTTCCTAAAAAGATAGATAGTCCGAATTCTGGTGACTATTGTAATGAGGCTTTATTTGTCTTTGTGTGTCTGCATGTGCAGGAATACATGGACTCCAATAAATACATTGAGCATCTTCTAACTCAGCTCGAGGAGCAACACAGAAGTCTATGGAGGTGAGTGTAATCCATGCCTATAACCCAGAGCAGCCTTGATAGCTTCCATGTTGATCACAGAGGCAGGGAGTTGGCAAAGTGTCTCTTCTTACACTTGGTGTCAAAAGCACCTTTGGAAGCAAAAGTCACCAGAGGCTCCTTAGAGAATTGTATTCCCTTAATCAAAGTGAAGCAGCAGTGCCAGAAGTTGTCCTTGAGTCAAGGACCTGCTCAGAGCTGGGAGAATGGTGGAAATCATGACATTTTGTCAAGGTCAAGAAATTAATTTGTCAAAGGCCACATAACAAACTTATGTTGTGGGAACTAGAATTCAAATTTCTCTGACCCTTGCCTGCTTAAAGATTAAGTTTTTTCTGTGATTGAAAAGTTGAATACAGCTGCTTAAAATGTCTGCTTCTCTTCATATTAAAGGAGAATATTTTAAGAATGGTGTTCTGTAGGCCTCTCATGTTTAGTTTTTCATTCTATGTCTTGGGTTCTGATGCTTGGTGAAGAAAGGTATGGGAGAACATTGGTGCAGGTAAACTGGAAAAGGCATATTCTCAAATTTCTTGTTCCCTGGGCCTCTTGGGAATTGAGGCTGATCAAAATGATTGTGTTGTTATTTTCTAGATCTTTAGGGTCCATGTGATCATGTTCTGCATAGGTGCTCCTATGGGATCTGCTATTCCTTTTCATAAATTACTATAGCTCATGTTATCTGGAATAAACATGCTAAATATGCTAGAGCTTAATTACATTATGGCTCATGTTGTACCAGAATTGTTTAATGTAATTAGCTTTGTCTCCCAAGGGTCAGTAAGCCCCTGAAGTCCTTTATTTCTTACCTCTTGGCAGCATGGAGGAGAGTGCTCTCTCTGGACACAGAGATGGTGGGTAAAGATTTGCTAACCCTGGGGCTTTCTTGCCCAACCTCATTCAAATGTATCACCATTGGTCTCTGTACCAGGCTATGTTGCCCCTTCTTCAGGCATCTTATAACAAATCCTAATAACCTTGAAATTTGTCTTCTCTGAAGGATTGTAGTTCTTAGTCAAAGTGCCTAATAATTCTATTTGTTCTGTCCTTTATATTAGTTTCCCTGCTAAAGAACAGATCTGTGCTTATAGTAATAGACCCTCTATTTCTCTGCATGGAAAAAGTAGGATACAACAAATGTATATAATTTTTAAATCTGCTTGCTGCTAACAGACATATATGTTAATTTTATATACCTCTGTGTGATACCGTTAGATGTGTTTTTGAGACCTATAAATGGTGTCGGTAAAGTTTTCTTTTGTTAACCAGTGTATTGTATTAAGAAAACCAGCAACAATGTATTTATAGTTATGTATCTTTCAGATTAGATTTCCCATAGATCTCCTCCAAGGTGCAAAAGGTTATTTAAATGAAATGTAACATTTACTTCCAACTATTTATATAGGATATTTGTTTTTCCCTATCTTTTAAAAGAAAAAATATACACAAAAGAGGATGAATACCATCTGATGAAAAAAATTAGAGTTTAATTTGGTCAGTAAGTGTGTCTTCTATACATCATTGGGGAGGAGTAGAGTTTCACAGGTCTTTGAACCAAAAAACCTGCATGGAAAACGATGTTTTCCTCCTTTGATAAGATAGCTAATAAAAACCTTTTGGTCTTCTTGGATTGGATTAAATGAAAATCCAATTTCAGGCATAGACTTAACCTAACATAAAGTAAGAGCTCAGAATTTTGTGTGCTATCACTTCTATTTTCCTTCAGAAATAGAAATATTGCTGCTGAAGTAGCAAAGCTTTATACATAGTGGCAGAGGATCTAATAAAAAAGCTTCATTTGAATAACAATAAAGGGCAATAATGACATTTGAATAGTCAGAATAACTACCAGGGAGAAGATGGAAATGGGTAGTATTGAAAAGAAAATGAAAACCAGTAATAGCAGATTTATGTACTATTTATTGAATCATGGAATTATCCTTGATTATATTTTATAAACAGATCTTGACTGACTTGAAGTGATAGGCTTTCTGATGGTTAGTACAATATCATAACTGCAATTCTAGCCAAATTGTTTTTGGGTGAAGGCTGTGTCAGTGAGCATACAGTGAGCAGTGTGGGGGAAATTCTTTCCAGTTATGATTAAATTTTTAAAATACTTTCTTGAGTTAGGGTACAATCTATGATGTGCAGAGGATCATAGGAATAGCATGTCACGTATTCAAGCACAATTGGATTGTCTGAAGTTAAACAAATGTCCCCATAAGTCAGTATAAATGTTTTTTCTGATTTGTATTATGCCTTTGATTTATAGTTGCTACAGTTTTCATGGAGTGGGCTATTATCATTGCTGCTGATCTTTACTGATGGCCTTCCATTTATATTTCAACCTACATGTAACTTAGACAAATCCTGAATACTTAGGTGTTCTAACAATAATTGTATTGTTGGCCACGTTGATTTATGGCCACGTTGTTTGAGGATTGATCACAAGCGTGATAGACACATGGCATACTCTTGCTACTTGCTTAATGATGAGAGAATAGGACCAATTGAAGATTTGTTACAAGATTGGATACAAAAAAATAAGTCTTTCCTTATTTTCATGGAGGCGGCTACTAGTCTTTAATAAGTTGTAGTTGTTTCTTATAGCATAAACATCTGCTGTGACACAAATATATTGTCCTAATTATACTCTCAGAATAACTGGTTATTTTGGTGCCCTGTTTAGTATTCTACTGAAATAGACCTATAACCTTTCTCTGGTTTTCAGATTGCAAAGGAATTTGAAGTTCAAATATAGCTGTCTAGCAATGAGCAGTCACTTAGCTCAAAAGACTTTTTGACACCAACAGAAAACTCTCATGTAAATTCATCTGAGTAGGTAGAGTCAGAATCTAAAACCTAGAGTAGGACTTGAGCATAAGTCTGGATGGGCCTACTTTGCTCAGCATCTCCCTGCTTGATGACAAAAAATAAACATCCCCAGGGACAGCTAGTTTACTAGTAGATGTTGAAATGGGAGGCTAAATTTCTCTATGTTCATTTGTTTTATTTTTTTATTTTTTAAATATTTTATTTATTTATTTGACAGAGAAAGACACAGCGAGAGAGGGAACACAAGCAGAGGGGGTGGGAGAGGGAGAAGCAGGCTTCCCGCCGAGCAGGGAGCCCAATGCAGGGCTCGATCCCAGGACCCTGGGATCATGACCTGAGCTGAAGGCAGATGCTTAACGACTGAGCCACCCAGGCGCCCCTGTTCATTTGTTTTAATGTGGAACATTAAGAATAGGAGAAAAAGGTTCTTTTACACCTAATGCTTTTTATATCATCTGCTACCATTTCTGATTTGGCTAAATATATCTGACTGACAAGAGAAATCATAAGAAAACAACTGCTGAAAAAAACTTTCTTCTAACATTTGACAGAAATCTTTATCCATTCGCAGCTTCAGATTAAGAGTTTAGAACAAACACAAACAGTTGGAAGATACACGTTGAATTCATGAATATTTATGGTGTTAATGACTCTTTCATGTCACATGTGAAGTTAAGTGTGAAAAATGGAAGCGGCATAATACTATAGAAATGGAAAGAGGTCTGTGAGTTTTGGAGCCTTGGACTCTTGGCCTGGCCTCCCCAAACTGGCCACGGGGTATCATCTCTGGAGTGAGTTTCCTTTTCTGTAAAAAGAAGCTATAAGTAAAGCTAGTATTTAAGATTACTGAACACTGAGATTATTTGAAACCCATGATGGTTAAAATAATACATTTCTGTAACATGTGCAAATACATGTTTAATCTTATTTTGCTCTAATTATGCAGCTGGATCATTTTGTAGTATTTAATACATATATCATAGAAAACTTCCAAGAACATAAGTAGAAACCAGTAAAATAGCAGAAATACCTAATGGCTTGCTAATAACTCAGCCAGACAATATCAAAGTGTTCATTTCAGATTTTCATAGCTCAAATTGGAGACAGTGTTATCGATAGGCTGTACATAATAAGGTTTACATGGCCAAAATTAAATGACAAGATCTGGTGAATACAAAGTGCCAACTACTAGCCTACAGATCCCAGATCGGAGTCCTATTTGAAGAAGCTGTATGTAGGCTAGGGATTCTCAGTCAAGGCACTATTGATATTTGGGGCCAGAGCATTCTTGACCTTGGGGGGGTGGGAGTAATGTTTTCCTGTGCATTTATAAGTTGTCTAACCACATACCAGTACCAAACCCCCTGTTGGGACAACCAAAAACGTCTCCAGACATTTTCCACATGTTCTCTAGAAGTCAGAATCCTCTTTCCTCCTTGTTGAGGACCAGTGGTCTAAATGATCTATGAGCATTTTCTTAAGCACATTTCAAGGAAAATGAATACCCTGGATAGCTGTTACCGATTTTTAAAATGAGTCACTCTGTGGTCAAATTTGAGATATACTAGGTGAACCCAAGTTTTAAAATGTTTGAATTCTAGAACTTCACAAAGCCATTTAAATGGCTAACATGTGCTATGAATATCAAATGGATATAAAATAGAACTTCTTCTTCTTAAAAAAATCCTATCTTTCTTGCAGCATCTATTCTGACTAAAGTTCCAAGAAACGTATTTTGGAAAATAGTGATCTATCTAGTTCAATAACAAAATATACAAAAACGTGGTTGTAACTATTTCTTCCCTCTTCCTTTAATTCGCTGGTACTGGGATGGGTACTATAATTAAAGATCAGCTAATAGTGTGAGGAGTCCAGGTTGTTAGTAGAAGGGGAATGCAAATATAGGAAAAGACAATTCTAGTTCATCACCATTTTCCTGAGGGGCAGCCCAAGCCTCAATACCAAATTCCAAGAATCTAAACAACTATTGATTACAAGCTATGTTGGCCCTAGTAAAGCTTTTAACTTCTGCTTCCTCAAGGGGACAAGTGATGGTTTCCTACATCATCGGGGGAGTAAGATATCTAATTTAAAACCATGTATAGGTCCCTGGCTGATATAAAAGTCCCTAAGGCCTACCCCTTCCAACAATAAAATTATAATTTTAGTGTATCCAAACTTCAAAAACATTGTATTTAAGTATAGTTGACATACAATGTTACCAGTCTCAGGTATACAGCATAGTGATTCAACAAATCTATACATTTGCAAAATGCTCACCACAGGTAAGTATAGTTACTACTGGTCACCATACAACATTATTACAATGTTAATGACTATAATCCCTATGCTGTGTTTACATGCCATGACTAATTTATTTTATAAATGAAGTTTGTACCTCTTGATCCCTTTAACCTTTTCACCCATCTCCCATCCCCTCTGACAACCACCATTTTGTTCTCTGTAGGAGTCTGTTTCTATTTTGTTTGTTTCATTTTTTAGATTCTACACATAAGTAAAATCATATGGTATTCATTTTTCTCTGACTTCTCACATACTACCCTCTAGGTCCACCCATGTTGGAGCACATGGCAAGATTTCATTATTTTTTGTGGCTAAGTAATATTTCAGAGTGTATCTGTGTGTGTGGGTGTGTGTATGTGTCTGTGTAAAATCATACATTATTTATCAGTGGACACTTAGGGTGCTTCCTTATCTTGGCTATTGTAAATCATGCTGCAATAAACATAGGGGTGCATGCATCTTTTTAAATTAGTGTTTTTGTTTTCTTTGGGTAAATGAAATTCTACTATCCAGTAGTAGAATTACTGGATCGTATGGTATTTCTATTTTCAATTTTTTGAAGAACCTCTATACTGCTTTCCAGTGTTTGCACCAATTTACATTCCTACCAGCAGTTCACGAGGGGTCCCTTTTCCCTACATTTTCACCAAAACTTGTTATTTCCTTTTGATTTTAGCCATTCTGACAGGTATGAGGTGATATCTCATTATGGTTTTGATTTGCATTTCCCTGATGATGAGTGATGTTGAGCATCTTCTCATGTGTCTGTTGGCTATCTGGATGTCTTCTTTGGAAAAATGTCCATTTAGGTTCTCTCCCCATTTTTAATCAAATTATTTGGGGGTTTTTTGGTGTTGAGTTGTGTTAAGTTTTTTAAAATATATTTTTGATATTAACCCAGTATCAGATATATCATTTGCAAGTATCTTCTGTTCAATGGGTCATTCTTTGTTTTGTGGATGGTTTCCTTTGCGGTACAAGAGATTTTTACTTCAGTGGACTCCCAGTAGTTTATTTTATTTTATTTTTTTTGTTCCCCTCGCACAAAGAGGCATAACCATAAAAATGTCGCTAAGGATGGTGTCCACGAGATTATTTCCTGTTTTCTTAGGAGAGTTTTATGGCTTCAGAACTCAGATTTAGGTCCTTAAAACATTTTGAGTTTATTTTTGTGTACGGTGTAAGAAAGTGGTTCAATTTTGTTCTTTTGCATGTAGCTGTCCAGTTTTTCCAACATCATTTATTGAAGAGATTGTATATCCTTGCCTTCTTTGTCATAGATTAATTGACCATAAATACATGGGTTTACTTCTGAGATCTCTATCCTCTTCCATTGATCCGTGTGTCTGTTTTTGTGCCAGTACCATATTTTTTTGATTACTACAACTCTGTAGTGTATTTTGAAATCTGAGAGTGTGCTACCCTCAGCTTTGTTCTTTCTGAAGATTGCTTTGGCGATTCGGGGTCTTCTGTGCTTCCAAAATTCTTTAAAATAAACTTCTACTTTTGCTTTCTGGCTTATCTGCGATTCTTATTCTAAGAAAAGAGGTAAGAGAAAAAATGGACAAAAAGTATTTTATTCCCATGATTCAAAATGCTACTTATCTAAGAATGAACGCTGAAATGAAATGATCCACCTCCCAAATACTCATACATGTTTTCCCTAATTTCAATATATTTACACATTTTTTGGGGGGGGGGATAATTGGTGCAACTGCCTAAAATTCATCTCAGCTCTAATCTCAGTTTCTATAAAATGTGAATGATATTAAAACTGCTTACTGAGAGACTGCATGCTCTTACTCTATCTATCCCTGGAAAAAGAGAAGTCTTTCTTCGTGTGTTATCTAGAAATTGTCTTGGAGTTGTAAAATAGAATTAAGAAGCAGAAGCACATATGCCCTGAGAAATGTCAAGCCCAGAGCTCTTGGAGATTTATCCTCTATGTATCTTGGATTTTAGAATCAAATTATCCAGGCATCTTAAGAATTAGCACATCTCTACCCTCATGGGGTTAATTTATGTAGACTAAGGAGATGCCAAGCATTAAACAGGTTGCCTTTGCGGTAATCATAGACTTCCACTGGGAGATCTTAATTGGCAACAAGTAAAACTGCTCTGCATGAATTCTTAATGGTGGACACCAAATAAAATAAGAACTGTGATTTGTTTTCTAAATCCCTTCAGGAGAAAAAGAGGCTATCTCTGGGGAATAGAATGTGTAGCAAACAGAGAGAGCTCAGTGCTCTGTAATAGCAATAAAAGCTCTGAAAGGAAACCTCATGCTATGCCAACTCAATAAGAGCACATGGTCTCCCAGCTCTGCACCTCTCTGTCTCACTCTGCCGGGGTCAAAGGAGACCAGGGATAGCACGCTTTACATTATCTTCCCCCTCCTCTCAACCCTTGGGCTGGATTTCTAAATCATAGCTGGATTCTAGGGCAAGTGTAAGCACAAGGGCCACCCTGGAAACCCATCAATGTCACTTCTCAATTACCCACCAGGGGTTGTTTGAGAGATGCAGACAGTCTCAAACCCCTGCCGAGATAAGAGTATTGCCTCTAAGTCATGCCCTTTGCCCAGCATAAGGGAGAATAAATCAGAGCTCTGGAAACTGGGTATTGCCACATGCTTCAACAGTTAGGTCATCTCTGGACAGGGCACAGGGGGGCTGGTGGGCTGAGCCGTATCCCAAAGGATGCTTACTCTAGCCTGATGCTAGTGCTCTAGAGGAGCCAGGAAGCCTTTCGGCCTCTTGTAGCTCTGAAGCCCTGGGGGAAGTGGCATTCTTGTCTTTAAGGTAACTTTTGTTCAGTAGCCGAAGGGACTAATAGAACTAAGCCCAGAAATGTATCTGGATTGACTGAACTGGAAGATCACTCAGGTTCGTAATTAACCTTGTACCTGAGGATTCATCCACATTATAGTTTATTTAGGTGACCTGTATGTGTTCTGCATGTTTAACTACTTATGGAGTTGCCTGGTATTTGAATTCAGGTCTTCTGGGGTGAGGAGGCATCAAAAATGCCAGAGTAAAACTCTACATTCACCTTATATACATGATTCCCCCCCCCTTTTTTTTTTTTTAAAGATTTTATTTATTTATTTGAGAGAGAGAGAATGAGAGACAGAGAGTATGAGAGGGAGGAGGGTCAGAGGGTGAAGCAGACTCCTCGCTGAGCAGGGAGCCCGATGCGGGACTCGATCCCGGGACTCCAGGATCATGACCTGAGCCGAAGGCAGTCGCTTAACCAACTGAGCCCCCCAGGCGCCCAAGAGTCCCCCCCCCTTTTTTAAATCAAATTTGTCCATCCTTTAAATTAAAGGACAATGCTAATCCAGCAGAGAAGGTGTATTTAGGTCCCAACCTCATAAATATTTTATTTTTTTTTAAGATTTTATTTATTTTTTGACAGAGAGAGAGACAGCGAGAGAGGGAACACAAGCAGGGGGAGTGGGAGAGGGAGAAGCAGGCTTCCCGCTGAGCAGGGAGCCTGATGCGGGGCTCGATCCCAGGATCCTGGGATCATGACCTGAGCCGAAGGCAGACGCTTAACGACTGAGCCACCCAGGCACCCCAACCTCATAAATATTTTAAATAGACTCTTTAAAACCTTATGGGTCTCATCTTCTTCTCTTCACTCCAAATTGTGTTTGAAAGGAAATTCACATATATTTGTCAAGATCATTCTGTGGGGCTAGTTGGAGGAATCTGCAAAATAGCTTTTAGGAGACTGTCCTTCAGAAATCCAGAGGCTTCCCTGAGGAGGGTGTGTTTGATCTGACTCCTGAGGAGGAACAGATCTGAAGGCGTGAGGGCAAAGGAAGAATCAGTTACTGAACCCATGTGATTTGAACTGCCTTTAAGACTTGAGAGTATAACTGTATATAAGATGATGAGAAATTCAGGTCAGGAACTTTTTATAGTTAATAAAGCACAGTGTAGATGAAGGCATTAGATGAATCTACAAAGATGTAAAATTTCCCTCTAAGATAACTGGGGAAGCATCCCCACTTTAAAGATGGATTTATTGCTGCCGTGGGAAGCTTGAGTTGAATCATGTTGTACAAGCGGGTCCGTGGATGCTTTGAAAATAATCTACTGCTCGTTTAAAGGGGTTCATGTCCTTCAAGAAACACTCTCAAAATCCCCCCAAATATTTTAATGTCATTCAGATTTGGGGGTCATCCAGGGACGTTTACCCCTATTTAATCTGAAGATATTTGGCTTCAAACAATTTGCTATTTTTAGGTCCATGCTTATCTTACTAGGATGGCCAGGAACCTAATGTGATTTATTTATCTGAAATTAAATAAGGAGCCTCAAGCGAGAGACGTTTTAGAGATTTATTTAGAGTAATAAAGATCCCAAATATTCCCTACTAAGTTGAAAGGAGAAAAACTCCAGCAGGCAACAATATAAATGACCCATTCGATACAAATGCATGTGTTGAGGCTGAAGTACACCCACAGTAAGAAGTGATAAAGTGTCTTTTTCTGCGGAAGGAAGGATGAAATGCCTAATTTACCCTGGCCTTCTATTTAATTTTAGTTTTAATGGAAAAAAATCACTAATTTGTTAGTGTTTGAGCATACTTGTGGGTTTTTTTTTAAGAAATTGATTATTAGGATATAACTCTATGTATTTCTATATGGGCAACTCTGGAGTTGAAAGGAGTAATTTTTTTTCTTTTTTTATTCTTTTTCTTTTTTTATTTGCTTACCCCCCCATTCTTTTTGATCTTCTATATTTATTTTTTTTAAGATTTATTTATTTGAAAGACACACACACAGAGAGAGAGAGGGCAGAAGGTGAAGGCAGAGGAAGAGAGAGAACCTCCAGCAGGCTCCATGCTGAGCGTGGAGCCCTACACGGGGCTCGATCTCAGGACTCTGAGATCATGACCTGAGCTGAAATCAAGAGTCGACCCCTTAACCAGCTGAGCCACACAGACACCCCTTGACCCTCTGTATTTAGAGGCCTGGCAGCAAGCAGGAAGTTCTCCTCCAATTCTGGGGAGAGCTGTCTGGACCTCTGTGAAAAGAGGAAATACAAACTAATTTTTTTTCTCTCTCTCTCAGAGGCTTTAACTGTAGCACATTGAATACTTTTGAATTACAAATTAGACCTCATAAATAATCCAACAAAGAGCTGAGGATGGAAATGCACCCTGGGATCAAAGAACCAGGAATAAGTTGAAATTGTAAAGGAGTTGGTAGAGGCATATCTAGGTATGTCAGGGCAGAGAGAACTTCTAAGATGCGAACGTCTCTTGCAGGGTTGGTGGAGGTTGGCCACCTCTGGCTGGTCTCATGGCCCAGGAGCCCTCAGGAGCTTGCTTTATGGAAACCTGACTGACTTGCTGCTCTGGCGTTCGCTCTTTACTGAACGCTCACTGATTTGAGTATCATACATGTACTCTCTGTGGAGATAATCTTAGATTTTCACCGGCAATCACCATGTGCCTGAGAGAGAAAGACCACTGTGGCTCTCAGCTCTGCATTACTCTATTAATCCAATTTTATTAGTAGGGGAGATCTCTCATTTAGACCCTAGGGATGCTTGGGTTTTTATTCCCGCCTAGTCCAATTAAGGAGGACAACGCTTCAGCAGAATATTCTAGACATGGAATAGTGGCTCTGTCCTCACCTTCAATGACCACTATACTGGTTCCACTCAGGTAGCTCTCATTCACACATGCTTATTGTCTAATTTTCTCATGAGGGCCAGTCATATTCCTCGGGTCTGTGGCCTGTGGAACCAGGTCTTCTCCTTCTCCTGTCTCTCATAGCACTTAGCTTATTAAGACCTAAAACTTCAAACATGAAGCTTCATTTACCTCAAAACCAAAGGGACAACTGGAAGCATTTTAGTCACCTCTGCAACTTAGTGACTTAGCACATTATCGACACTCAAATTACTTTTCTATCCATGGAAGGGATTAATGATGATTCAAGAAGAGGAATTACTAAAGGCTTCTATGTTCATTAGGGATGAGCTCAGCTCTCTTTGTAAGTCCAGGCAAGAAAAAAAGTCAAGAAGCTTAGTAAAAAGTCATCAGTCTCTATGGTGTACAAATGCTAAAGGGGACACACAATTTAAAGACAGTTACTCTTAGAAAGTTAAAGATGGGGACACTTAATAAAGATGGGCATGTGTTGTTAGTGATAGATATTGGGAAGGGTACTTGTTCCACTAGGCATTTATTTTATGCTTCTTTCAAGATGCAATCATACGGTAAGAAGTTTTAAGGTATGTCATGTCTGTAGGATGGGTGCACAGCCTGGGAAGGGCTCTAAATTGGTATTTCTGCCCCCCAGTTTTACTCCCTTTAGCTACCAATTGCATCTTGAGCTGCAAATAACCTTATCAATAGAAGCAATGAAAGAATATCTTGTTATTTTGAAAGAAAAGAATTAAGAGATTATGATGGGTTAAAAAAATCCACGATAAAAATCAATACCTGAAATAACAAGCATTTATTTCTTTTCCAGCTTGTGTAAAATGAATTATAGAAAAATGTTAGAGGCATCGAGTCACTTTTTAAAACAGAATCGGGGCTTGATCTGAAAGGCTAGAAATGGGGTGTTTGCAGAGAGGGTTGTAAGCATTTCATTAAGACAGACACTTTGAAGTCAGAGTAGAGTTCAGCATAAGTAAGAGTGACATAGACTGCCTAACCGAGAGTGAATTTCCAAAGAATTCATGGCAGGGAAAACAGCGGAGGGAAATAAGGGAAGGTGGCAAAAGAGAACAACCAACAACTAAAAGGAAATGGCCATGTTCTTAGCTAAGTGCTTTAGATAATGTAATTACAAATAAGGGACACGCTCTGTTCTAAAATATGATGTCTCCTCTCGCTGGGGCTGGCATTTGGGGGCTCAGCAGTATAATCAGGGTCTCTGTTCAGATGGTTTGCTGACTGCACTGTACTGTCAGGAAGTTTGTAAAAGAGCATCCCTGGTTTATTGCTTGCAGTGTATAGTTCAGGTCATGATGCTGCCACTTGCTGTGTGGTCCTGGGACAGTCATTTAGGCATTTGGGGGACTGGGTTTCCCATTGATATCAGAAAGGGGTAAAATAAGTGAGTTTGGCAGTCCTTTCCTGAGAGTTCACAATCTATAATTCTTACCAATTATCTTATAGGCCAACTGAAGAGCTAGATGAGGTTGGGAGAGAAGCAATAGATGCGTAGGATTGCTGAGGGCAAAGTGACCATTTCCCTTCCTGAAAGAAGGCAGCAAATGATTTTTATGGACCTCGTTTTCTTTTAGCTCTAACTCTTAAGGCTGTGTTTTGGCATGGAATCTTCCAAAGGTAATAAAACAGCATGCTGGCAGACCCAGGGCACCAGAGCAGTGTTAAGAGTCTGTGACCACTTTCAAAAGGTTTTTCAGGAAATTGTCCTGTTGAATAATGTTTAAGTTTCCACAGAGGCTCTGAGCACAGCATGGTATATAAAAAAAAAGTCAATTGCACAATATTAAAATTTAAAAAAAAAGCAACTCTGGGGTATGGTCCCTATCAAGGGAAATTGAATTGTCTTATGATGTCTCTTCAGTAGTCCCTGGAGATTCACAGACTCACTGGATCATTGAAAGCCAGAATGTGTATTTACCTGGATTTATTCATTTTTATTGTCTAATTGATTTTTCCTGTATCTTTGCTTTGGAAATGAAGATATATATGGGGCCAGTTACAGAAGGCCACTCTAGAGGAGAAATTCTTTGGATCAGATACACAATTTAGGACGTCGGCCTTTGGGACCATTTGTTACCAAGATGATATAATTTAAAACATACCAAAAGTCACATCTGTCCAAAAATACTTTTCCCACTGGACTGCTGAGAATTCTCATGCTTGAAATAAAGGAAATTGGGTATCCAGAAAATCACCCCTGAAATCTGTACTTGCCACCTGATGAGCACCCTAACATTACTCTCTTAGTTCTTCATAGTATCTCACCAAGGAATAGATTGCCAGATTAGATACCTGTGGAAATCAGAGTCCTGGACATTTTTTAGCGAAGTCAAGCGTATTTATTTCCTCACTATTTTCTATTGAGTTGTAATTGACATACAACCCTATATTAGTTTCAGGTGTATAACAGAGTGATTTGATACTTTTATACATTATGACGTGATCGCCAAGGTAGGGTCTACTTATCGTCTGTCGCCATTTAAAGTTATTAGAATATTATTGACTCTATACCTTAGGCTGAACATTACTTTCCATGACTTATTTCGTAACTGGAAGTTTGTACCACTTGTCCCCTTCCACCAACTTCACCTGTTCCCTGCACCCCTCACCCCTCTGGGAACCACCAGTTTGTTTTCTGTATTTGTGAGTGTGTGTTTCTGTTTTGTTTTTGTTTTGTTTTTTCTTTAGATTCTACGGTAAGTGGGATCATAAGGTATATGGCTTTCTCCGTCTGACTTATTTCACTTAGCATAATGCCCTTTAGGTCCAACCATGTTGTCACAAATGGCAAGGCCTCATTCTTTTTTTATGATTAAGTAATATTCCATAGCTGATATACATGAATATATATCTTATGTATCCATTCATCCATCAGTATTCCCTTAGGTTGCTTCCGTATCTTGGCTATTGTAACTCATGCTTCAGTGAACATAGGGGTAAATATACCTTTTCAAATTAACGTTTTCATTTTCTCAGATAAATACCCAAAAGTTGAATGGAAGAAAGAAAGTACTATTGGAAATGGTATGGTATAAATCTAAATATTTCTAAATCTAGCCATGCCTGTCCCTACCAACCCCAGCCTCCTTTTTACTGATTATTCCTATTACTGAAGAGCTAGATGAAGTTGGGAGAGAAGTGATAGATGCGTAGGATTGCTGAGGGCAAAGTGACCATTTCCCTTCCTGAAAGAAGGAAACAGTCTCTCTCATTGTTCATGTCTCCATTTCAGACAAGTTGTTCCCAGCCTTCAAAGTACACCTTAGGTCTTCCTCATCTGTAACTCCTCATGTGGATTCCTCAGGCTGCCTGGGCTCCATTTTTTTTTTTTTTTTTCTAATCCGTCCTTAACTTGGGACTATACCACACATGTACACATAATGATTTACATCTTATAAAAAACTTCAGAATTATTCCATGTACCTTAATCTTAACTGTACACATATTGCCAGTGCCTGGCTGTCCACTTCTGTTATTTATTAAATGGTGGTTAGCTTAGGTCGAACCTAAGTATTCAGCTAACACATACTAAGTGATTCTCTTGAACAGAGCAATTAGAAGTCCTATGTGGTACTCTTGCTACACTAACTATATCAAGAATATTTATTTCAGATGTCATCTGAGGACATTACAAACCAGCGAATGTCCAGAAGGCCAGTGACTAGAATGACATGATGTGCAAAATAATCATGGTGAGAGAAATTAGGGATGTTGACAAGGAGAAAACTAAAAGACAGACCTCTAATTGTTTGAAAACTCCAGTGAGTTGCCTTGTGGAGAAGGGGTTATAGCCACCTCCTGAGATGTTCATGAGGACAGAACTGGTTACCTAGCTATTGGAAGTGAGAACCTGAGAGTTGGCAACTCAGCACTAGAAGGGAATGTTCTGATGCGTCTAGCCTCTGATGTGGAGGAGGGTGTTCTTGAGATAGTGAGCTTTGTACCGCTACAAGCGCCAAAGCACAAGCTGAGAGACCATCCGTCTGATGTTGGATGGAGTGGATTCCGCTACACTGGACAGGAAGAGGCCAGCCACCCCTTCACGCAAGGTGGCTCATCATCTGCCTCTTACACTCCAGCTCCAATGTTGCCATCAGTTGCTCAACTTGTAAGGACTATTTCCTCTTCTGTGTACCATCCCTTTTATATATCTGAAGACCCTTTTACATGTTTGGCCTCAGTGTTCACTTTTCCAAAAGAAAGCGATGTAGGTTCTTCCTTGGGCTCCTTGTACAACTCACTTTTCAGGCCCCAATTAATCATGGCCACCTACTGAACTTCTTCTAGTTCGTCAGTTTTCCTCTTAACATATGGGGCTCTAATCTAAACATAATATATTTTATTATGACCAGATTACAAGTCTAGTTTCAGTCATCCTTTGAGAGAGGGTTGTTATTTTAACTTTATGATTCCCCCCACCCAGTGGTACTAATTGTTAATAACCTTTAGGCAAAATACCTAAAATTCCAGCATTGCATCATGCATATCCAATTACTCTCTTGCAGACTCAAAGAATATAAATCATTATTTTAAGAAAGGGCAAAGAGTGTTTTAAATTTAGAAAATCTGTTCTCTTTTCCTCCACCACTCCTTTATTCCCTGATTTTTTAAATTACCATGTCCTGTTTCACATCTTCATTTTTCCAATGCCAAGGTTTTATGGTTAAGAGGTCAGAGCACAATTAATAATTACAAGTAAATTAGGTCATTCCTGACCTTGGTGGAACTTTTATTGGCCAATTACTCTGGCCTTCAGAAGGGAGAAGGGAGTGAGTTTCAGATCATCACTGAAATGAACAATTATTAATTTAACAGTTAAAATCCCAAGGTTAAGGATTATCAGGGAGGATAATGCTAGAAAGAAGAAACAAACCTCATGAGAAAGTACTTATTGAGAGTGCTTCAAAGTGAATGGAACTACTGGATTTTTTTTTTGCTGGAGACAGAGATTAGAGTGGAGTATTGTAGGTGTTTCTCATGGTCTCTATTTAGATTTTTCCAGTTTCAACCATATTATGACAGTGGTATGTACATTTCACAAAAGAAGATAGTGCTTTTTGAAGATACACTATGTTAAAAGTTTCATTTATTTTGTAAATTCAATTCCACTGCCCCTTCTTTGTGTGGCCCCCCTTCCCCCTCACCCCCCCCCCCCCAAATCTCTGATAGATTTATTTCTGGCCCATTTACTATGTTAGTAAGCAAGTTTATTTTTCTGGCTCAATGTTAAGTATTGTTAGAGAAGTTCCATTTCCAGGCAGTTTTAAAGTAGAACCATTATCTTCCTCCTCATAATTTTGAAGTTAACATTTGAAAACCTTTTTCAAGTTTGGATAACAGTTGAAAAATGATTGTGTGAAGTTTGCATTCATCTTTGTCACAATAGTGAAGATTTTGCAATAAATACCGTGTAGATTATTTTTCCTGTCAAATGGCTGCTAGATATTGGAGTAAATTAATTAGCCAAGACTGTTGTCAGATGTGGATATCCCAATATTGTCAAAGTGAAGGCATGAGCTGAGACTGGGTGAAAGGCAAAAGCTGGTTCACTTGTCAACTGGAAACATTTGGGAAGGGTCAGTTAGGGTAGCTTGGGAAAAATCATTTTGAAAACCAGGTAGGTATCCATGACACTGGGTTTCTACACTTGTGAGCCAGTGAGATCTTCTTTTTTCCTAAGGAGCATGCAGTTAAACTCATTTGATAATGGGCTGGAAATGGAAGTGTCCTAGATATAGGGATACTATACAGTCATGCTATAATGCAGTGAGAAGAGGTATTTGAATAGCTGCATCGATGTTTGCAGGTCTTGATGAGAAAACCACAGAAAGGTCAGAGGTTCAAAATGTCTGGAAGGTTTCCTGCTTTTCATTTGAGCAGACCAGAGACCAAAGTGTGGATAAATCCTTAGGAAAACTTCCTCATGGGATTTCCAAGACCTGATTGTTCCTGTAAAGTTGGAATGTAAAAATACCCTATATACTTCTGTTTGGGAATGAGATACTTCCGATACAGTTGACTTTGCTTAATGTATCGTCAAAGATTGGTTTCTTGAATGTCCATCTTCTATTCACAAAGCTGGCAGTTTCTCATGGCATCCGAAATACAGTATTGGAGGCTTTCACAAATGGAAGCAAAAATTGTCAGGGAGCATCATGGCCCTAGTGCCATCTCTGTCTTTACGTGGAGCCGGCAAGCAGGGTGTCTTTGATATTAACTTCAAACATCCATAACATGACCCAAACATGGCATTTTTTCTTATTAACTATGATGGGCCTGTCATTAATTTATACAAGCCACTTAACATCTATTTGTATTTCTAACCTCTCCCACCTCTTGTTGGGTAATAAATTCCATAAATTTAATCCCTAATTTGTGGAATAGGACTTCCTTTTATTTGGCTTAAACACACACAAGCTTCAAGAGGTGACCCCTCTATTAGACGTTTGAGGGTTTAATGAATAATTCCATTTCATGCTATGCATATTATTTATAACCTCATAGATATAAGTCACTTTGCTTCTGACACAGAATGCCCACAGAAAAACCACAAGGTAGCTTCAGAATCATGTTTTGTTTTCTTGATTCTTTTATCTTTTAAAGCATCAAACAGTATTCAGTGTTATGATAGGAATTCTAGTCTTGAGTCTGCTACTCTAACCACAGGTAAGTCATTTGGTCACTAGACTTTGATCTGTAAAGCTGTAATCTGAGCTGAAATTTCTTCTCAGCTCTTAGGTCTTTTGAATTTGTGACTCTATAGGAAAACACAGAGCTTACACTGAAAGATTTCTGAAATAAAATTCAAATCAAATAGCCATTTAAAAATTTTAATATTTTGGGGAAGGAAAAACAGAAAAGTTTATAAATATAAACAAATGGAGGAATGAGACCTTATAAAGTGTGCCACTGAACTTGGGGGTAGAAAAACAGACAAAACTCCTTTTTCTCTTTTAAACATATTGCTCCTCTACCCACTCCAAATGGTCTACATGGTCCATATTTTCATGGATGCTCATGATATTCCATTACTTTGGTATTCATTACATCGTCCAACTTTATATCCCTCTTCTTTTTAAAAATCTCAGTTACAGTGCCATCTCCTCCCAAAAGCAGTTCCTGATTCTGTACTGAAAATGGGCTGTTCCATCTTCTGTAGTCCCACAAAATTTGACATGTGAATGCGGTGCAGAACTTCCTTCATTTTGATTTATGTTACAAGTGGGTTAATAACTTCTCTGGCTCCCTCATCAACCAGTAAGCTACTGGAAGAGGAAATCATGTCTGTTCGTCTCTTCACCTGGTGCCTAATGGGCCAGGATTGTTTGAATGCATGTGGATACATGGTCATCATGAGTTGTCAGGGGTAGATAGTCATGTGTCTTGGATTCAGAGCAATCACACTTTCCAGGGCTGAGGCAATGGGAGTTCTGATAGGAATGAACATTGCCATCAGTCTACCACTTGCTGCATTTCTGTATAGGAGAGGAGCTCTCTGACTACATTTCCTGGACATGGATTCTTGGTTCATTTCCTCTTCATTCCCATTTCTCCTCTTGCATTATTGCCTTTGCTCTCGCTAGTCAGAGTCTTCTATTTTTACTCTCATTTTCAGCCTGATGGAAGTCTTGTAAACCACACATTGGAAGGGATTCCATTCATATAATGCATTCCCCAAATACGTATACTGTAGAATAGCCCTAACCAGTATCCTCTACTTACCATGTCCATACATGTTCACACCCTATATTCATTTTCTGGCCTTCATATTTCTTAAGACCTACTGTCAGTTTTTGGTGTCTTTGTCCCCCTGTTACACTAGCTTCTGTGAATCATTACCCCACTAATGGCTTGTCTCCTGCCTCCTGGATCAATATGTGTCGAAGGAAGACCTAGCATTTTGATTTCTTTCGTTTGATCATGTTTTTTTTTCCTCCAGAATACTTTTCATAGTGTCCCTGCTGGGCCCAAGTCAGCATTTCTAAGACAGCTCTCCTCTGTTTTGACTCTGAAGAGCAGTGTGGCAAGTACAAAGCTTGGAATAAAGCCACCAATAACACTTTATGCCAGTACTCTTCAAAGCTCTTTACAAGTATTTAACTCATTTAATCCTCACAATTCTGAGGTTTAGTATTCTCATTTTACCAATGAGGAATGTGAAGCACAGACCATTAGCTAGTTTGGCTCAAGGGTTGGGTCCTTAATCATTAAACGTTCAATGAGTTGTTAATAAATATTTCCAGCTCTATCCCTTGTAGGCGCATTGTAGAATTGCAACGCCTGTTCCCTTGTGGTTTGGAGGGGTCATGTGACTCATTCTGACCAATGAGTTGCTAGCAAAAGTAACATTCCAAGTTGAAGCATTTAATTATGGATGTGCAACCCTCCAATGTGTTCGTTTGCTCTGCTGTGCCAGCCATCAGTGCTCAGCCTGATGATTCATTATAAAGCTAAGATCATAGAATGACTGCACAAAGGCCATTGCCAACATGTAGTGTGAAGAAGAAGTAAGCTTTCATTTCAAGCCAGGGATATCTGGGGATTGTTTGTTACCATAGTATAACCTAGCCTATCCTGACTTCATATACAGGCCAAAATAGTATAAAGGCAGAAGAGATTCTCTCTAGTGCCCAGAATATATTTCCTAAAAATTAATAATTTATTATGGTTCTACTTTATTTCAATCCCTATGTGTCAATCTCAGCTTTGGTTTTTCCCTTTATCTTATGCCCAAAATATTTCCAAAATATGTCTCAAAATTCTATTTCTTTCATAAGAAAGTCTGGGACCAGTTCTCAATATTTCTTTGAATTTACTATTATTGCCCAAATAGTAGTTATGCAATTTTAAGATTTTACAAGTCATTTAAAACTTTGATAAGTGTTGTATTCTTAATTCAGAAAAAATAAGTACACTGAAGAAAATCCATGTTTACATTTTGGGAAAATAAAATAATCTTGAATGCACAAAGGACAGGATGAAACTATATAGGCAACTATAATTATCTTTGTAAAGAAAGTTGTAGTGGGTATCCATTCATTAGGAACACTATATTTTAATTATCTGGGAGTCATCTTAGCTGTAGTTATTGCTGGCTATAAAAAAGTTAATTTAGGTTTAATTTTTAAAATTTAATTAGTTAAAATGACTCCTATTCTTATTATTAAAAAAGGAATGTCAGTAACATTCCACAGGAATGTATATGCTGGAGAGCAACTTGTAACAGAAACTTGAGGGCTCATTAGAATTTATAACATGTACTTAATTACCATAGTTGTTTCAAAGTACAACTCAAAATTATGATCATTAGTAGTTTTTTTTAAGTCTATTTATTCTTGTTGATATTAGCTTGTTAAGGGGGCAATATTATCTAGGGCAGGGGTCAGTAAAGGTTTTTTGTTAAGGGCCAGACAGGAAATATTTTTGGCTTTCCTGGATGTATCCTTATAGTCCCTGTCTCAGCTACCCAACTCAATAACTGTGGCTCAAAACAGCCACAGGCAGTACATAAGTGAGTGGGTGTGACTGTGTTCCAATAAAACTTTATTTAGGAAAATAGGCAAGATTTCACCTGTGGATGCCAGTTCCTGATCTCAAGTGAATTTTTAAATCTTCTTGTGTTGTTTTACAACCCCCTCCATACCAACTCCTGAATAAGTAAAGAAAGACTGCAGGTCATTACAAATTTGATTTTGTGTTTCCATGTCGTTCTAAGTCATGCTTAGAGATGCTCCGCTAAGCTCTGCGGGCACCACGAACTCCTCCCAGTCTGGTGACTCGCAGGGTGGGAAGTGGGTAAGGACACCTCAGAGCCAGCTTTGATTCTCTCTTTGAGTCCCTTGTGTGGTCCTAAATATATGTAAGCCCAATTTCCCCATCTATAAAGCAAGCAGAAATGGCATTAAGTTCCTTTCAGTAATCATATTCTTTTGTGATTCTATGATGAGAAACATTAAAAAATCTAAGCCCATGACTCATCGAGTAAAAATTAAGAGGATTAATAAGATCCTTGTAAAATTATATGAGCATCTAGTGAGAAAGATACCACATTATTAACTTTCTGTTAGAGTTCCTCTCAAAAATATGTTTATATTATTTTTGTAGGATTGCATTCTATAGGTTGTTAGAAAACCACAGAAGCTATCCCCATGCTAGGGTAGAGGAGTGGAAAATGGATTTCCTACATGCAAGTTTAGTTGAAATGTATTCCACCTTCCCACTTATACAGCGAGCACTGATTTGGTGGGTATAAACAAAATGAAATAAGCACATGTGTGCAAGAGGGCAATTCTCTCCCTCCCTTGCATGTACATTACTGCTTTGCTAATAGGTTGCTCAATATAAAGGGAGGGATAATGAAAGTGACATATAGGATTATAGAGACAGATACACACATTATATACATATATAAACACATACCAATATATATGTGTGTATATATACATATGTACATACTAATATATGAAATACAGACAGTGATTTCAGGAGACAGCTTAAAGACAGGATCTGAATACAAACAAAAAATACAGAAAGTAAGCTGTGAAAATGTAGTCATGTACTTTTTTTCTTTTTCTGGCAGACCATAACCTTGATTTTAAGAACTGGCACAGTATCTGATGTAATAGCTGCTTAATAAATGATGGTTGAATGAATGCATTGATTAATGAAAGGCCATTCATCTTTAAGTGGTATTTATTTGTATTGTTAACAAGCCCCAGGAGAATAACCAGGCACTACTTCAGTGCATTCCATTTATATATTTTATTAATGATGACAATGCTATCCTAAAACAAGGGTCTGCTTGGTTGTGAGTGAAAGAGTGTGGGAAGTCCTGTGGAATCTTGCTTTGAGTGGCTGGACTTAATTCAGCCCTGGCCACAGAGGTTTAATTATTAAAGAAACCAAGTTTCTCTGATTAAGACTGGCTGTGATAAAATAGAAACTCAGTAAGAAGTAAGTAAAAATGAGTATAATAGTAATTAATCTGGGATAAATCCAAAATTAACAAGCCATATAGTGTTAGTTATATGAGAGCTTTATTTCAAAAAGAAACTTCCTATAAAAAAAATGATTGTTCAACCCTAATAATTTAAAAATCAGCAGACATTTATTCAGTGCTATTATACAGTGCAGAAACTTCCCATGAAAGATTACAAAATAGTTTATGAGCCAACCTGAAAGACATGACAAGCCATAATATAAGGATAAAAAGGAACAGATGGGAGGTGCCTGGGTGGCTCAGTCAGTTAAGCATCTGCCTTCGGCTCAGGTCATGATCCCGGGGTCCTGGGATTGAGTCCCGCATCAGGCTCCTTGATCTGTGGGGAGCCTGCTTCTCCCTCTCCCTCTGCCTCTCCCCGCCCTGCTCATGCTCTCTCTCTCATGCATGTGCTCTATTTCTCTCAAATAAATAAAATCTTAAAAAAAAAAAGGAATAGATGGAAGCAAAGATAAGTAAGAGACCTTTTCAGCAACAACTTAAAATTATGAACAATAAGGTGCTAAATAACCAATGTGGCTATGCGTTTTTGTGTTGTTAGAAGTGTACTTTCAGGGTAAACTCCAAAATGTGAGAATGCTCACTCAAATGGTAAATGCCAATGAAGTTTTGTTAGATGTTGACAGATTTTCCTTCAGGAAGTTTGTGCCAAATTTTCACCAGCAATATATGAGAATGTGTGTTCATGCACGGTCTCACCAACAGAGTGAGTTTTTGAATGTCTGCATTTTGTATACTCTGATAGATGAGAAACTATCTCAATGTAGTTGTAATTTGCATTTCTCTAGTATGAGTGAACTTGAACACCTTCCCATATGCTCAGAGGCCACTTTCTCATCATTTTGTGAATTGTCCATAACTTTTGCTAATTTTTTATTAAGATTTTCCCCTTACTTTAAGAGTTCTTTGTATATTAGGGTTATTAGCCTTTGTTTATGATTTATAACAAACATTTTCTCTTGGTATGTTAGTAGTCTTTTGATTATTTGTGTGTGTGTGTGTGTGTGTTGCTATGCATGGTAAGCAGAATAATGGCCCCCAAAGATGTCCATGTCCTAATTCCCAGGATCTGTAAATATATTATTTCTTTACATAGCAAAAGGTATTTTGCAGTTATGATTAAGTGCCCTCAGAGGGAGCGTATATTCCTGGATTACTCAGGTGGGTCCTTCAAAACTAAGAATCAGTCTTGGCTATAGTGAGAGGGCAATATGGTTGGAAAAAAAGATCATACAGCCACAACATTGCTGGCTTTGCAGAATGAGGAAAGGGCTATGAGCCAAGGAATGAGGACAGCATCTAAGAAGCTAGAACAGGCAAGGGACCAGATTCTCCTCTAGAGCCTCTGGAAAGCAATGCAGTGTTCCCTACACCTTGATCTGAAACCAGTGAGACCACTTGGAATTCTACCAAAAACCATAAGGTAGGAACAGCATTGTTTTAAGCCACTGCACTTGTGATAATTTCTTATAGCAGCCATTAAAACAAATATAACATGCTATCAAAAATTTTTATATAGTCAAATTTATTGATCCTTTACTGTATCTGTTGTTTGGGTCACTGTTATGTAAGCATTTCTTTCACTCGGGTTATAGAGAAGTTACCTGTTTTTTGCATTTCTTGTATGGCCTTAGATTACACTTAGATTACAACTTAGATTACAATTTAGATTACACTTAGATACAATTTAGATTACACTTAGATTCTGAATCTATTTGGAGTTCATGCTCTGTGTGGTTTGAAGTGTGAATTTGGTGTTCTTTTTTGGTCAAATGGCCCGTTAGTTGTGCAGTGTTCTTCATTCAAAAAGCCCATTGCTGACCAGTGATTTGAAATGCTGTCTTTATTATATCGTTTATTTCCACATGTTCTCAGGGCTCTCCCTGGACATTGCCGTCCGTTCCTGCCCTGTTTGTCTTTCCGTGCACCAGCACCACACTGTTTTTATTACAGGAGATATAGAGTATGTTTACTCCACGGTAAACTATTTTTCTCATTATAGCTTTTCTTAGTGGTGATTCTTACAAGACTTTTTCATAAGAACTTGAGTAGGAACTTGTCTAGCTCCAAAAAAATCGTGTTGGTATTTTTATTGGAATTGTGTTCACTTTATAAAGTCATTTAGAGAGAAGTGACATTTTTTATAATACTGAGTCATTGTATCATAGCAGAGTGAAGGTGGCCTTCTATATTTTCAAGTCCACTCTGGTGATTTTGAGGAGTTTTAAAGCTTTCCTTGTGCAGATTTTAAACATTTCTTATGATTTTCCCTAAATATTTTATCTTCTCTGTTGGTAATATTAATGAGATTTTCTATATAAGAGCTTATCCCTCTAACAGGTTATTATTAGTATAAAAGATGGTAATTGATTTATGTATATTAATTTTAGTGAACCTGAATTTTTATTGTTTGAATTAATTTTATTGTTGATTCACATTATTTTTTTAGGCATACTACTGTCATCTAAAAATATAGTTTTTATTCATCTCTAATTCTTAGGCTCTATTTGATTTATCTTGTATGACTGAATTGACTACACTATAATGTTGAATAGTGTTGAATCATGTTAAGAAAAAAATACATCAATTCCTGTCTTTCTGAATTTTTATCAGGGAGGGTGTTAAATTTTGTCAAGTCTTTTAAAATATCTGTGCAGAGACTCATGCAGTTATTCTTACTAGATTTAGCAATGTGGTATATTATATTAACTAATTAATACTGAGCCAAATGCAAGTGGCTTTTGGTCATGGTATATTTTTTAATGTAGTATTGCATTGTTTTGCTTATATTTATTTAGCATTTTTGCATCGAAAAATAGTGACATTGGTCTATAATACTTTTTAACTGTCTTTAATCAGGTGAAATTGTTTTCTTAGTTTGGGCTGTTATAACAAAATAGCATAAACCTGGTGGCTTATCAACAACAGAAATCAATTTCTCACAGTACTGGAGGCTGAAAGTCTAATCAGGGTGTCATTGTGGTTGAGTTCTGGTGAGGGCCCCCTTTCTGGGTTGCAAATCGCTGATTTCTTGTGTCCTCAGCCTCCTGGTACCCTCACATGGTGGAGAGCTGGGGGAGGAAGCAAGCTCTCTCACCACGCTTATGAGAGCAGTAATCCCATTAATGAGGGCTCACCCTCAGGACCTCATCTAATCCTGACCACCTCCCAAAGCCCCCATCTCTTAATACCATCATATCTGGAGGGAGGCTTTCCACATATGAATTTGCTGTGAATGAACACATTCAGTCCATAGTAACGTAAGGATATACCTGCTTTATAAAAATAATTAGAAGGTTTTTCTTCCTTTTTCATATTCTGGAAAAAATATAAGGAACATTGGAATGGTCTTATTTGTTAGAGGATTTGTTAGAATTCTCAAGTGAAATGATAGGGGCCTACAGTTTTTTTGGTTGGGATACTATATTAATTACTTTCTTTATTCTTTTAGAGAAGTTTATCTGATTAAGTTTTCTATCCTGAATAGAACCAATTTTGGTAAATGTCTTTTCCAAAGAAATTACTCCATTTTATCTATATTTTCAAATATAGTTCCATAGAGATGACATCTATAAAGTAGCCTCTTAATTTTTTTTTTTTTTTTCCTATTTCAGTGGTGATTTCCTATTGTCGTTTCTTATCTTGTATATTTGTGCTTTCTTTCCCCCTTCCTGTTTTTGGATCGAATTATGTAGGGGTCCATTTAAGAGAAACAACCTGGATTTTGATTTCTTAACTAGGTTTATTGCTTTGCTGTTCTCTACTTCAGTACATTTTGCTCTTACCCTTGTCTCCTTCCTGTACTTTCCTTGATTAATTTTCCTTTTTTGGCCTTTTGAGCTGAGAATTTATTTATATCCTTAAATTTTTACTGTTCAATGTGCTAATAATTTTTCTGTGACCACAGCTTTAAACGCATCCAGTTGTTTTATCATTATATTTTAGAAAAGGTTAAAGTTCATTTTGAGTACTCTATTTCATTTGAGAGTTGCTTAAAAGTTAGTTTTCCAAGTCACAGGAGGGAGAAGGGCTTTTTCATTTTTTAATTTGGTTGTTAATTTATGGTTTTATTGTATTATTATCAGCGTGGTTTTTTTTTTATAGTTCTACTTTAGGAACCTACTGATGTTTGAGACTTAACATATGAGTTTTCATATGTTTCAAGTGTGCGTGTGTATATGTAGTGAGACTTTCCCCGGAGCAAGTATATAGATATAGAGCTGTCGTGTCTTAGAGCATGAGTAACTTGAACTTCACCAAGTCCCAACTGTTCTGATCTGCAGTGTGGAAGAGTTGTTTTTCCACACATCCTCACCAACACATGATGTAACCAGTAATTATTTTTTTGTGACTATGATAGTCATGACATAATATCTTACTGCCATTTCAGGTTATATTTCCCAAGTAATGATATTAGCACTTTAATACATGTTTTTGCCGGGGCGCCTGGGTGGGTCAGTTGGTTAAGCGACTGCCTTCGGCTCAGGTCATGATCCTGGAGTCCCGGGATCAAGTTCCGCATCGGGCTCCCTGCTCGGCAGGGAGTCTGCTTCTCCCTCTGACCCTCCCCCTCTCATGCTCTCTTTCTCTCTCTCTCTCATTCTCTCTCTCAAATAAATAAATAAAATCTTTAAAAAAAATACATGTTTTTGCCATTTATTAAATTCTTCTGTGAACTGCCTATTCATATACTTTCCATTTTTAAAACAAGTTTCCTACTCCTTGGTAGTTCTTTATAAATTTGGGATAGTGATTCTTATTAGGATACTGTGCCTTGACTTTTCTTTTTCTTCATGGTAATTTTTTTTCCCCACAGAGTTTGAATAATTCAATGTAAGGAAATACTTCATTTTACTTTGCATCCTGAAATAATATAACCATCTTCTCCAAAGCATTCTTCAAAAAGTTTTATAGATTTGCTTTTTACATTCGGAAGGGTTTTTTTTAGACTTTAGTTTTTTAAATAGCAGATTTAAGTTTACAATGAAACTGAGAAGAATGTATGGAGATTTTTCCCATACTCCCTCAGCACCCACAGATTCGTAACCCCCCCAATCACTAGAATGGTATATTTTTACCAACAGTGAATCTACATTGACATGTCATAATCACCCCGAGTCCATAGTTTACCTTAGGTTCACTCTTGGTGGTGTGCATTCTGTGGGTTCAGACAAATGTATAATGGCATATCCATTATTATAATGTCATGCAGGGTATTTTCACTGCTGTCAAAATTCTCCTGTTCATCTCTCTGCTTATTCATTTCTCCTGCTCACCTTGCTCCTAAGAACAACAATTTCTTGTTTGTTTATTGGTTTTGTTTTATTGTTTCCATAGTTTTGGCTTTTTCGGAATGTCATATTATTGGAATCAAACAATATATAGCCTTCTCAGATTGGCCTCTTCCACTTGGTAATATACACTTAAGGTAACTCTGTGTCTGTTCACAATTTGATGGTTCATTTTTTTTTTTTTAAGATTTTATTTATTTATTTGAGAGAGAGAGAATGAGAGAGAGCACATGAGAGGGGGGAGGGTCAGAGGGAGAAGCAGACTCCCTGCCGAGCAGGGAGCCCGATGCGGGACTCGATCCAGGGACTCCAGGATCATGACCTGAGCCGAAGGCAGTCGCTTAACCAACTGAGCCACCCAGGCGCCCTTAAAGATTTTATTTATTTATTTGAGAGAGAGAGAGTGAGAGAGAGCATGAGAGGGGAGAGGGTCAGAGGGAGAAGCAGACTCCCCACTGAGCGGGGAGCCCGATGTGGGACTCAATCCTGGGACTCCAGGATCACGACCTGAGCTGAAGGCAGTTGCTTAACCAACTGAGCCACCCAGGCACCCTTGATGGTTCATTTTTAGTGCTGTGTAATATCCCATTGTCTGGATGTACCATGGCTTATCTACCCAATCACCTACTAAAGGACATGTTGGTTGCTTCCAAGTTTTTTTTTTTTTTTTTTTTTTTTAAAAAGTTTTTTTTTATTTGAGACAGAGCGAACGAGAGAGAGCACATGAGAGGGGGGAGGGTCAGAGGGAGAAGCAGGTTCCTTGCTGAGCAGGGAGCCCGATGCGGGACTTGATCCAGGGACTCCAGGATCATGACCTGAGCCGAAGGCAGTCGCTTAACCAACTGAGCCACCCAGGCGCCCCTGCTTCCAAGTTTTGTCAGTTATGAACAAAGATGCTATAAACATCCATGTGTAGGTTTTTATGTGGACACTAAGTTTTCAACTCTTTTGGGTAAATACCAAGGAACACAACTGCTAGATCATATGGTAAGATTATGTCCAACTGTAAGAAACTGTCCAACTATTTTCCAAATCGGCTCAACTATTTTATATTCCCACTACTAACTTGTGAGAGTTCCTGTTGCTCCACATCCTCACCACTGGGGGGTATTGTCACTGGATTTTGGCCATTTTAACAGATATATAGTGGTATCTCATTATTGTTTTAATTTGCATTCCCTTGATGGCATGATGTGGAGCATCTTTTCATATGCTTATTTGCCATCTGTATATCTTCTTTGGTGAAGTATCTGTTAAGATCTTTGGCCTGTTTTTAATGGGATCGTTATCTTACTGTTGAGTTTTAAGTGTTGTTTGTATATGTTAGGTTAGTCTTTTATCAGATGTATCTTTCACAAATATTTTCTCCCAATCTGTAGCTTGTCTTCTCATTTTTTTGATATATTTCACAGAGAGACATTTTTAATTTTAATGAAGTCCAGCTTATCAATTATTTCTTTGATGAATTATGTCTTTGGTGTTGTATCTAAAAAATATCACTGTACCTAAGTTCATTTAGGTTTTCCCCTACATTATCATCTAAGAGTTGAATAGTTTTTTGTTTTAAATTTAGGTCTGTGATCCATTTTGTATTAATTTTTGTGAAGGGTATGAAGTCTATTTCTAGGTTGATTGATTGTATATGAATGTCCTGTTGTCTTAGCACCATTTTTTGAAGAGATTATCTTTGCCCTGTTGTATCGCTTTTGTTCTTGTCAAAAATAAGTTGACTGTATTTATGGGTTTTTTTTTCTGGTCTCTCCATTCTGTCCCATTGATCTGTCTGTCCTTTCACAAATACCACAGTGTCTTGATTACTATAGCTTTATAGTAAGTCTTAAAATTGGATAGTGTCTGTCCTCCAGCTTTATTCTCTTTCACACATTTAGTTTTTAATCTGAGTTTATTATTTTGTGAATGGTCTGAGGTAGGGTTCTAATTTTGTCTTTTTTATTCAGATACAAAGTGGAGCTGATGCCATTGTTTCAATAGTCAATCCTTTCCTCTCTAACTCATGGTTCATCTGTCCTACACCTCAATCCCATATATGTGGGTCTGTTTCTCAGCTCTCTTTGTATTCATTGATGCAATGATCCCACTTATTTGTTTAACTATAAAGTACATTGCCTGACCCTTTTTTGGATGTTAGTGCAGTCACTCTTCTTAAAGATTAGTTGGTTATTTTTGGCCTTCTTTTTTGTAAGAATTTCACCATCAGCTGGTAAAGTTCAATGTATAAACGTGCTGGGATTTTGGTTGATAATGTTTCACATTTAAAGATTAAGTCAGGAGATTGAGCATTTCAATCTACTACGGTATATTTTCCTAGTTGCTTAGGTTTTCTCTTATGCCCTTCAATAAAGTAGTCACTATAAAGATTTTCACATCTTTGTGTTTATCCTATATACCTTCTAAATTTTACTATTTTAAATGAGATCTTATAAAAATGTTACATTTTTAATAATTTGGCACCTTTCTTAGGACACTATCTTAGTTCTTTTATTGAGTAAACATGCTACTATCTTCATATACCTGATGATTTGCCTCTGGTTTCTCTTTAGTTTTCTCTGGAGATAATATTGACTATAAATAATGATAGTTTTGTTCATTACTTTCTCATTCTTATACCTTTTGTTTCTTTATGTCATTGCTCTAAGACCTAGAAAATATTGAACAGAAGTGTTAATGGGGCATCACTGTCTAGAACAAAAACTTAAAGGAAATGTCTTAAATTTCACCATTTAGTATCATGCATGCTATAGATTTTTTGGTAGACACCCTTTATCAACTTAACAGAGTTCCCTTCTATTCCTAGTTTGTGAAAGATTTTTGTTTTTAAATCATGAGTAAATGTTGAATGTCAAGAATTTTCAGCCACTATTGAAATACCTTTTTTTAAATCTTCTAAAATATATGTTTTTGGAAATTAATAGATTTTTCTGGGGCAAATCACCTCTGTATTACAGGATAAACCTTATTTGGTCATACCATATTATTACCATTATCATGGCTATTATTTTTTTATATTGATAGATTGTTTTATTTAGGATTTTTGAGACATTTGTTAGTTTTTTTCCCTATATGACCTATGTTTTCTTTTAGTATCAAAGTCATTCTGGATAACTCATAAAAGTCTTTCCTCCTCTTCTCTTCCTTTTCTCCCCCATTACTCCCCCTTCTTTATCCTCTTCCCTGCTATTTCTACTTCCTAGAACTCTTTCTGTAAGATAGGGATATTAGAGTTTTTGTATTGTTTTCAGATTTTGTAAAAAATGCCATTAAAAACGTTGGGCCTACAATTTAACAATAAAAAGACAAATAACCCAATTTAAAAATGGGCATAGGAATTGAAAAAAAAAAAAATTCTCCAGACATGATGTACAAAGGACCAATAAGCAGATGAAAAGATACAGAACAATATTAGCCATTAAGAAAATGCAAATCAAAATCACAACAAAATACCACTGGATACTACTAGGATGGCTATAATCAATAATAAATAATAATGAATGTTGGAGAAAATGTGGAGAAATTGCAACCTTCCTATATAGCTGATGGGAATTAAATGGTATAGCTGCTTTGGAACACAGTTCACCAATTCTTCAAAATGATAAATATAGTTATCATAGGACCCAGAAATTCTATTCCTCCATATATACACAGGAGAAAAGAAAACTTATGTCCACACAAGAGTTGGCACATGAAGGTTTTTAGCAGCATTGTTTACAATAGCCACAGAGTGGAAACAGCCAGAAAGTCCATTAACTGATAAATGGATAAATACAAATTGGTAAATGCCTATAATGGAATATTATTTGGCAATAAGAAGGAATGGAATACAGATAAATACTACAACATGGACAAATCTTGAAAACATTATGCTAAGTGAAAGAAGCCAAACACAAAAGGTCTTATACTGTATGATGTATTTATGTGAAATGTTCAGAATAGGCAAATTTGATGGGGATAGAAAATAGGTTACTAGTTACCTCTGGCTAGAGAATGAGGAGTGGCTGCTAATAGGTACTGTGGGTTTCTTTTTGGGGTGATGAATCTCTTCTAAACTTAAGTGATAGTGATGGTTGCACAAACTGCATGTGCTATAAATAAAGAAATTGTGCACTTTAAATGGGTGAATTTTATGATATGTGAATTATATCTCAAAGAGGTTTAAAAAATCTCGGCCTATTGGTTATACATGAGTAATTTTTTTTTCAACTATGGAGTTGATCTATGAAATTGTTCAAGATTTGGTTCTTGAGTGAGCTTTATTAAATGTTCTATTTTAAATTTCAGGACATTGATCATTTTACCAATGTTTTCAAATTTATTGCCATAAAGTTGCTCATACTGAAGTATTTGTTATTTTAAATATCTGTTGTATTCTCAGTTGCGTAGCCCTTTTTATTCCTAAGCTTACTGACTTGTTGCCTCTGTTTTTCATTGGTCTAAGCAAATATTGTTCTATTGATCCTGTACTAATGCTTTGTGTTCTGTTTTATTAGATTTTGATTTTACCTTTATTATTTCCTCTATTCCACTTATTGTTATTCTTTTTCTATCCTTGTTGGTTAGATGCCTTGCACATTCATTTTCCATTTTTTTTTTTCATTTCTAGAATGTGCACTAAAATTTTAATTTCCCACTATATATTGCTTTAGTTCCTTCCATTGTAGAAGATTTGATACACAGTAATTTTAAGACACCAAATTCTATTTTTTCAAATGCCTTTATACTTAATTACTGACCCATTTATATTAATTATTGATCCTTTTATAATTATTAGAAGTTTATAGTTTTTCACTTTTTATTAAGAAAAAATTCAAATATATAGAAAAATTAAAAGTCCAGGAGAATATAACATTCATCTATCCATAAGTTAGCATCAAAACATTTTAACATTTTTGTTTCATGTGTATTTTTTCCAAAGTGAGTAGTAAACACCATGATCCTTCAACCCTAAATATTTTAGCATGTGTCTTTCTAAAATAAGGACCACTTCTTTTATAACCACAATATCATGTTTAACCCTTAGCAAAAATTTTTTAAAGACTTTATTTCTTTATTTTTGCTTGCATGCGCGCACGCAAGAGAGAGAGAGAGAGAAAGAGCACAAGCAGGAGCAGGGGGAGGGGCAGAGGGAGAGCAGACTCGAAGCCCAATGTGGGACTTGATCCCAGGACACTGTGATCATGACCTGGGCCAAAGGCAGATGCTTAACCGACTGAGCCACCCAGGCACCCTACCCTTAGCAAAATTAATAAAAATTCTCTAATACCAGCCTTACTTACATTTGTCTAGTTGTTCCCAAAATGTCCTTGATAGGTGTTCCATTTGGAGAAAGGCCCAACCCATGACTTTAACTTAGTTATGTCCTATCTCATTTCATTGATTTTAGTCTTTGTACTTTCTTCCATTTATGGACATTGACTTTTTGAAGAGTTCCAGAGCACCCTTCATCCTGCATATGCCTTATTGTTTTCTCGTGGTGCCATTTATCTAATTCTCTAGATTGTGTATTTCTTGTAAGCTGGCAATGACGTCAAAAGGCTTGCTTAGATTCAGGTTAAACATGTTTTTTTGCAATAAAAACTTCCTACGTGACTCTATGTACTTCTCATATAGCATCATATAAGGAGGAACATGTCAGCTGATCTCTCCCTTGTAAAATATAACTTTTTCCCTTAGTAGTTAGCAAACATTATGAAGTGATATTTGTTAACATATGAATATTCAGTTTCCCATCCCTCTTTTAAATTTTAGGACATTAGATCTTTCAGATCTATTGACGATCCTTATTTGGATCAGTTATTTCACTGGGGATTATGAAGGGGTAATATTTCTGAGGTAAGCTTCCTCTTCTCAAATGGGAAAGCACTATAATTCCCCTACCAAAACAGAAACAGAAACAGAACAAAACAAAATGAAACAAAAAACCACACACACACACACATTAAATTCTTTATTTTTTAAAAAAATCTTTTTATTTTTTATTTTTTTAAAGATTTTATTTATTTATTTGACAGAGAGAGACACAGCGAGAGAGGGAACACAAGCAGGGGGCGGGGGAGAGGGAGAAGCAGGCTTCCCGCGGAGCAGGGAGCCCGATGTGGAGCTCGATCCCAGGACCCTAAGATCATGACCTGAGCCGAAGGCAGACGCTTAACGACTGAGCCACCCAGGCGCCCAAAAAAATCTTTTTATTAAGGTATAATTTACATACAATAAAATTCACCACTTTTTAAGTGTGTAATTTGATGAGTTTGACAAACAGTTTTGTAACCACCACCACAATCATGATACAGAGTATTCCCCACACACCAGATAATTGCCTTGAGCCTCTTTGTAGTGGCTCCCATCTACATCCCTAGCCCCAGGCAACAACTGATCTGCTTTTTGTCTCTAGAGTGTTTTAGAATCAAATGGAATCAAACAAAAGCCAGTCACAAAGTAGGATATTCTTTCAGTTGGCATAATGCCATGAATAGATTCATGCAGGTTGTTACCTTTATAGATACAGTTGACCCTTGAACAATGTGGACACTTGGGCTGCTTCCATATCTTGGCTTTGTAAGTAACGCTGCAGTAAACATAGGGGTGCATTATCTCTTTTCCTTTGTGATTTTAATTTGCTTTTCTCCAGTGACTAATGATGATGAGCAGCTTTTCATACAATTATTTGACATTTTTTATATCTTTTGTTGATAAAGATTCAGAATCTTTTGCTCATTTTAAGTGGGTTGTTACAGTAAGCTGTAAGATTACTTACAGAAGTGTTTTTTAACTTATGTATGTATGCGAGTTATTTCTTCGTTAATAATTTAATTTTACCAAACATGGTTGGAGAAAGTATTTGGGACTTGTAGTCTAGAAGTCTTTATCTATTGACATTGCTTAATAAATAGGAAACATAATATTTCCCAGGTCTATTCCCTCTTAAAAATCCTGTCCTACATTAATATTTCTTGATTTAAAGAACAGAAGGCCCCTCCTAAATCATCCATGGACAATAATTTTAGAAATACTTTGCAGCTTAAGGCATTTAATCCTTTCACTGATTCATAACTTAATTCAGCATACACTGAGTATCTTTCATGTAGGTGATCATTATGTAGGTGCTAGGACACCTTGGGTGTCGTATTGTAAATAGATGGTAGACACTTAAGTTATCTAAAATCTTTGATAAACTCTCTCATAGCTTTCCTCTGTTTTCCTTTGGGTTTTCTTCAGAGCCAGTCATATCAGGAGACTGTAACTAGCAGATGACTCCCTTCTTACTGAAATATCTTCTTTACTGGGTTTCTGGATGAGCCTCCTCTCCTGGTTTGTCTTCTCCCTCATTAGCTGCCCCTCAGGGTGGTCTCTTTTGCTGGTTGCTCTTCATATTCTTGACTTTTTAAAGTTGGAATGACTCAGGATTCAGTCCTCAAATGTCTTCTCTTTTTCAACTGTACTCACAGCCATAATGACCTACCTGATGTGACGGATTTAATTTATATTTATTTAATTTTAAAGTATAGTATAATCATCAATACTTTATACAGCTCCCAAATTCACATCTCCACCCGCGACTTGTGCCCTGAACACAGTCCGTGAATGTTTATCCAGCTGCCTATTAAATAACCCCAATAATAACAGTGACAACCACCAACACAAACTTCACTAACACAAAATCCACCACCACAAACATTTATATAGCCCTCACCAAAAGCCAGGAACTATTCTAAGAGCTTTGCATAATTTAACTCTATTTAAAGTTTAATTTCATAGGTTTCCCAATCCTAACACATCCAAACTGAACCCCTGATTCTTCCACCAAATTTGCTCTACCCACAACCTTCCCCGTTTCAATTAATAGCGACTCCATTGTTTTGGTTGCTAAGGCCAAACATTTGGAGCTATTTTTTTTTACTTCTTTTGTTTTTCCTAACCCCTGTCCCAAGCAGATACAGCTGGCTCTCAAAGCAAAACAATCCCAAATTGCTGCCAGTACTCATTATACCTCTTGCCGTGGTCCTGTTCAAGCCATCCTCTCTCACCTTGATTCTTACAATAATAGCCTGTAGCAGATTTTCCCATGGCCTCCCTCCTTTTTCACTTATAATTCATAATAGGGTAGACAGAATGGTCCATTAAACAAAAGTCAGATCATGAAACTTCTCTCCTCAAAACTTGTGTGTCCTTGGCCTTCCATATCCCCTAGGGTAAAAACCAGTCCTTAAATTGGCCCATTAAGCCCCACCCAGCGATCTGTTCCATTAACCCTCTGCCCTCACTCTGTTCCATCCCTACTGCCTCTTGCAGTTCCTAAATCTCACTGGGCACAATCCTAAGGACCACTGCACCAGCATCTTGTCTCAGACACCTGCACGGCTTACCTGCTCCCTCACCTCCTTTAATCACACTTATATTCTCACTGAGACCTTCACTGAGCCCTCTGTTTAAACTTGAATACCACTCAGCCTTCCTTGTTTTATTTTTCTCCATAGCACTGATTGCCTTATAATGGAGAATATGATTTCCTTCTGTATTCTTTTCTAATGTCTTTCTTGCCCTCCAGATTGTAGGTTCCATAAGGTCAAAAAATTTTTTTAAAGATTTTATTTATTTATTTGACAGAGACACAGCAAGAGAGGGAACACAGGAGGAGTGGGAGAGGGAGAAGCAGGCTTCCCGCTGAGCAGGGAGCCTGATGCGGGGCTCGATCCCAGGACCCCAGGATCATGACCTGAGCTGAAGGCAGAGGCCTAACGACTGAGCCACCCAGGCGCCCCCCCCAATTTTTTGTTTGTGTTTTTTTTTTTCCACTCATATATTCTAGTACTAACACACTGTAAACAGTAAGTAATTGAAAGAACTAGACAGGATATGTTTTGAAGAACCAAAGACTTGATGAATTGGAGGTGGGGCCATCAATTAAGCCTTTCACTTGGTCCTGATGCAATTGAAACTTCCAACTTGAGAAATGAACACAGCAAAACTCAGGATGGTGCCTGCAGCCCAGAGTCTGACTCTCAGCGTAGCTCTTCTTTCCCTGGGAAAAACCAGTTTCCTGGACACTCTTCCTTAAATTAGTCACCAGCATGATAGTCCATTCTGGTGGAGAGGACCCCTTCTGAAATCTTTATTTCATGGCACCATGTTGATGAATCTTTTAATAAAAAGTTTTACTATTAAGCACATGAAACAGCTTGACAATGAAAAGCCTCAGAGTTTTAAATATTGATTAAAAATGCCTTAAAATCTGATCAGTAGTTGCCCTAGACTTAAATTATTTACTTACTGGGAAAAGTAACACTTGAACCTCATTTTCCCTCACCTATCAAGTCACAGTGATGTATATGATTTTGAGCCTGACCTGTAAATCAAAATTTCAAACCAACATTCACCAAATGCCCATAGTTGCATGTTGCTATTGTAAGCATCACTGCGCTATAAAATAAGTAGAAACACAGTCTCTGCCTAGATAAGTGGGTGCTTAATGTGGTTTGCCCACATTTCTCAACTACAGCATAAAGCAAAAGAGTGATTTCAGCACTAATTTCAAACTCTGTTCAATTTTCACAGTATACGTATTTTTGCCTGGTTTTTACACCTATCTGAATCAATGGCTTAAAAACGCCCCCCATCAACTTTTCAACTGGTGATTTGTTTATCCAACGAATTATTTCCCCAACAAATACTGTCATTTAGGGTAACTGAACATTTTCTAGCACTTGAGAAGAATGTACAAAACCAGACATAATCCCCTGGGTTGTATTCTTGATGCCTGAAGACTTGTTTATGTATATCTAGGACTACTGTTTTATTTATTTATTTAATTTATTTATTTATACTTTTGCCCTAATCCCTGTAAGGCTATAACCAGTAGAATGATGTGTGGTTTATACTGAAGTGGCATATTAAAACAGTTCAAAGTATATTATTATTGAACAGGGCACCTTATTTGATCTGCAGAAGAAACTATTTGAGTTCGGAAAAAAAATGTCAGTTTTAGAAGTCATCATTTTCTGTTAAAATAGGTTGTCTTTAAAAAGCATTTTCACGAGAAAATAGGAAAATTATGAAAACTCTTTAAGCTCTAACTGGGGCTAAACTGAGTTTAGCATTTTCTTGTCCATAATAAATGTTCCTTTTATCTCCCAAAATGCCAACAGGACGTAACGGGCTGTGCTTCTTCACCAATTACAGGAAGGTTCCCCTTCCATAAGGTTTATTCCCAAATGTACTGGGGAATCAACTTCTGACTCCAGACAAATGGCTGTTCAGCTCTTACCTGCCAATTACAATAGTTTGGGTATCTGTGCCAGTCTCTGGGTCAGCCTGATAAGATTACAGGACCTGTTTGTTTAGTTCATTAGCTGAAATTCGTTCCACCTAGACCCAGCATGCAGGGGTTTGGGATGGGGGTGGGGTATGCCAGGGCCTGCCAGGGTGGATTGATTTTTCTTACTGGGAACTGGGAAAGGAAAACACTATTTCGCTTTTGGGATCCCCATTTCCCGTTTCAGTTCCTCTGTTTGGGGCAGACAATGGAAGCCTCTAGGCCCCTCTCTCCCAGAACCCTGTCCCTGTCGCCCCCGTTGCCCCCTCCTCACCATCCCGCCCCTCACCCACCGGCTTCCCCAACTCCCGCTCCAGGCGGAGATTTGTCAGAACCGTTCGGTTGAGACTGATTATGATTGCAGCAGATGGGCTGGATTTGACAGCCCGATCCTAAGCAGCTTCTGATGGGGGTGCCGGGGAGGGGCGGGGAGGGGGAGAAGGTGGGGGGCGGGAATCTGTGCGCCGGAGCCGCCCGGTAGGAGCGCATTGCGCAGCCCCGCCAGGCGCTCCAGGGCAGCTCTTTAACGCGCCTCCGGGAGGAAAGTGGCACGCAGACCCGAGGGGCCTCGCGGAACGCGGGGGAAAAGTCCCACTGCCGGGCGGGCGCCGAGACACCCGGAGGCAGGCGCGGCGAAACCAGTGGAACACAACAAAGCGGAAGGGCGCCGCGGAGCGCGCGGTGTCCCGGCTGCCGTGGGCTGTGCAGCGCGCGTGGCCCGCGCCACCTCCGCGCGCTCCGGACCTGGCAAGTTTGTCAACTCCGGGCTCTGCGGCCGGCGCCTGGCTGCCCCCGAAGTGACAGCACTGCAGGGTCTGCCCCCAGAGAGGGTGGCACCCACCTCGCCCGCGCCCCGCTGCAAAATGCTCCAGCACAGGCCAGGTAAGGAAACGCCAGCCCCCGCCCCTCCCAGGCGCGCCCCCCGCGCCCGAAGCCCGGGCTTCTCCGCCCGCCTTTCAGCCCCGTTGCTCCCACCGGACCCCAAGGGCTCCCTGCCTCCGTGCCTCCTTCTGCGGTCGCCCTGCATCGGTGCCTCCTCCTGTGTGGCCTCCTCGGTCCACCTCTGCCCTCCACGGCCCTCCCTGTCTGTCGTCCTTCTTTCCCACCTTACCGGATCCCAACAGCAGGGGGAGAAGTTCGGGGAGGTGGCGCGAGGTTACGGCTCTCCTCCCCAAGTGCCCGTGCTCGGAAACCCCTGACACCTGAGGCAGGAAGGTGGGTGGGAGCCGGGTGCCTGTGCCTCATCCATTTCGCGGCTCGCACGCAGTCCGAGCACCACACAACACACACACAGACGCACAGCGTCCTTTCCACCTGTGGGGCCTCGCTTTTGTGCTAGAAGTGCAAACGAAAACACTCACACGTGCAGACACAATTCCACGTTGGCATTCTCCAGAGACTCCCAAAGGGCGGAGGGGTGGCGGGGGAGGGGGCGGATCTTTAGAACCCCGACCCACCCACGCGCAGTACCCGCGCCTCTTCCGCCACTTGGCCTTGGCTCTCCTGTTCAGGTGCCTGCAGAGCGAAGCACCTCCAGGCGGGGACGGGAGGCTGCTGAGCTTGGCAAGGGCATTGCTGTGCCACCAGAAACCCCCTAACTTCCCATCCTTAGAGACCAGTGGCCTGGTCCGCTACCTGGTCTGGCCCCAACAGGGCACGCCCGCCTCCACCTGGCACACCCTACCCCCCCCCCCCCCCATCACCAGTGAGTCCTTGACAGGGTCTACCCAGCTCAGGGCCTCTAACCCTGACTGCCCCTCCCTTGCTGCTGCTGCTGGGGCCCCAGCTCGCCAGGAGCCAGGAGTGTGTGCCCTGTTGCTACTGGCAACTGCCTGTGCCGAAAGCTCAGCCCCCAAAGCAGCTTAATACTGATTGATGGGCAGAAATACGATATTTTCTGGAGCTTAGCAGCCGCTGGTACACAAGCCCTCCCTGCCGCTGGAGACCTGCAGACCCCCCGGGTAGCAGGCCTTCTTCCTTCCCTCTTCTAGGCCCCCCCCCACCCACCCTTAGGAAAAAGGGGTGTTAGGGTATCCTCATCTTCTAGGGTTAAATTCGGTGCATTTGCTTTCCTGAGTAACCAGTGGCAGCCCTAGAGTTTCCCTTATTGCCAAGGCTTCCGTTGAGTTGGATAAATGAGTCCCCTATTCCTAGACACTACCACCTTCCTTTCTCTTTTCATCCTCCACCTCTTCCCACACCATTTCCTACGCATAGGTACTTAAAATAGATCAACCCTTTAATGACCGGAACTATTAGTACAAAAAAAAAAATTAGTACAAAAATTAGTACATAGACACTTTTTCGAAAAATAATCCATTTCATATCAATATCTCTTCCTCCACTACTTCTCTCCTCCCACTCCACACCTCTTCCCTCCTCCCACACAGAGTTTGGTCATTTCCACCCCTAGAAAGACACAGCCTGACAGTAAGCCCATTGCTGGGATAAACTTTGCTGCCTTCGTGTTTTGTTTTTTTTTTTTTCATTTTAACCCCCTCATACTCATTACCCTAGCCTTTTTCTAGGATGGCAGCCTCCTCCTCTAAGCCATGGTGAACTAATACAAATTTATATGACTAATGGAAATACCTTCCTCAATCTATACTCCTGCCCTTCCTCCTGAGTACTGACTGCAAAGGGCCAGATTCTGTTATCAGAGGATTTATCTTTAGAAGAACTTTTTTTGCAGTATTTCTTTTCAGCAACACAGTATTTTTGGCAAAGTATTTTCATTATCCAAATTGTCATGCTTAGCTTCCTTTTGCCTGTGGACGTGAATTTGTATAAATGTGATGTTTTAAAGTCATTCACTTATTCCTCCAAACAAAACTTTCTTGAGAGGCTTCCCCTTGTTGGGCACCAGTGTAGGCCCTGGGGTTGGGAATGGAGCAAAGACAAGACCCAAAGGCCTATTAGCATTTTAGAGCCCACATTACAACCGGATTGTGGTTATTGCTATCATGGTTAATATTATAACAGCACACTACATAGGAACAGGACTTTACAGTTTACAAAAGGCTTTCACAGGCTTCATCTCCTTTAATCCTGGCAGCAGGAATTTTAAATAGCAGTGATTCCACCTAAAGGCCCAGTAATGCTCACCAATCCTGCTTAACCAAAAAGAAAAAAATCTTGCAGATCATCACAACAGCTGATGGAGCTTTAAAACGCAGAATAAACAATTCAGAAGAAGCTTAGGAAGCTTAGTTGCTGGAATGTAGCTCAGAGAAGCTGAGTGCAATGGAACATGCACATTCTCAGGAAGGCATCCTGGGAAGAAACTCCATCCTGCGACCAGGGTGGCTTAGTGAACTGAGGGCTGCTGGAGGTGGCCACTTTCCAGGCTTCTGGACTGTTGCCTTATCCAAGGATCTAAAAAGGGGATGAAAGTGTAAGCACAAAGTTGCTGGGAGACTAGCAAATTAAGCAAAATGAGTAGGCAGTGATGTTACTTTCTTTAGCTACAAGGCATTCTTGAGATATCCGCAAGTTGCTAGTATATATTTACTTTAGAAATGAAGCAATTTTCTGTACTTAGAGCATCAAAAACGAGTTTGTGTGCCTTGGGTGAGCCATATGAAGACAATTAAGGTTTTGGTCATTTTTACCCATTACTTTGAAAACCGGGGATGTCTCAGGTGGATAAATGGCCATTTTGCTATTTTATCATTTATAGAGAGAATGTGCCTAAGGCTTTCACGTAGATGGGTTCGTTTTCTTATCTCCTTCAACATGGAGGAAATGCTTTTCTCACTTCCCATCTGTGAGTATCATTCATGACTTTTCTCCAAAAATGATTTCTAGAATCCTGGCTTCTAGTTAGAAAATTTGGTAGGCATTTCAGACATCATGCTAATACTCTTGCTTATCATCTTGAAACATTTCATTCAAAGTTTAGTTAGCAAGGTAGTGTATCACTGAGAGCTTATTATGGCCAGAGGCTGGCTGTGGGTACAACTAGATTAACAGATAACCCAAGAGGGTAATCACAGGGCAAGGTCTGTTACTAGGAAAGAATGAAGATGCCCAAAGAAGCTTTTTACTGTTTAGTGCCATGTGGCTTTGTGGGAACTTTCAGATGTGTAAGGTTTTGTGGTTTTTTGTTTTTCGTATTTTTTTTTAGTTTGTTTGTTTGCTGGGAATTTGCTCACAAAAGCCCATTACTCTGTATTTGGCATTGCCATATGTAATTTTCATTCTTAGAAATTATAGCATCTTAGGTTAGAGCTTAGTTTAGAACTTGTAGGTCAGTGAAAAACACCTAATAAATACACCTGTGTTTGGTAAGTTAGATGGACCTAGTTGGCCCTCCTCTGACAAACTTCAGCAGCTTCAGGATCCCTGAGGTTTTCAAATGAATGAAGTTGAGAGGGAGGTGCAGTGGATTCCAACCTCAGACACGCTCCTCTGATTTTCCTATTTAATGTGAGCCATGTGAACAGAACAGAGCGGTGGGCACCGTGGTGATGATGGTTAGTGTCAGCCTGGTTCAGGGTTGTCAGTCTTCCCCATGATTCTCTAATCTAGGGCCCCATCGTTCATTCATTCATTCATTCATTCATTCATTCAATAAATATTTGCTGAGGAGCACTTTTAGAGAATGGGCTCTGTGCTCCAAGCCTCCTAGCTTTTGCTGCAGAACTGTGTATTTCCTGCTTAGCCAATTGGCATATTCCTTTCAAATATCTGAGAGTTTTGTCCTCCGGAGTTCCTGTGGGTATAGTTTAAAGGCAGCAGAATGCGGCTGACGGAGAGGCTTTCTTGCTGCAGTAAAATGCTGCTGAGGGCTGCTGCCTCTGCCTGAGATTGCTTTCTAGATATTAGACTCTTCCACCTAAGTAAGCTCTGATTTCACGTGCCCACTTCTGCTCAGACTTCTCGGACCGCAGGTTGTAATGGATTAAGTAAACAGCCCCTGCGAATGTGTTGCTCTTCTCAGAGCATAGCTGTTTCACATTATTTGACATGAACGTAACCTCTAGAGTGCATTAATGAAGATGCCAGTAACTAGATTCTCAGGTACTGTGGCAGGCGAGAGGGTGGCAGAAAAGGGTGGGAAACTAATCATTTTATGATATGCAGGAAGATGTTGAAAACAGGTCATATAGCACTTACTGCTGTAGGTAAATCTGTGGCTTCTAAAAGGGATTGTGAACTCAGAGTGTTACTAAAATTGTATATTTCAATGCAGGTGGTTGAAGAGTTCAAACTTGGGAGTCTTATAGACCTGGGGTCACATTCTCATATCAATCTATGGATGTGATTTGGGCCAAGATTATAATCTTTCTAATTGACCTCAGTTTCCTTACCTATAAAATAGGGGAAAATATGCATTTGTAAGTTAAGAGTGAAATCTAACATGGATCAAGGACGTAGACGGTACCTAATGCACAAAAGTTTAGCATATGCTATCTGCTGTGGTCTTTTAATCTTATTTTCATATTAGTTGGGACCTTGTTGGACTGTCTTTTTCACATTCAGCTCATCTCTGAACAGTCTCCCAGAACCCCACAGAGAAAAACCATTATAGGGAAGTTATAGTTAAAAGCAATTGCAGCTACTTTCAGAAGGAACATGTGCCTTCTACAAGTATGATGACCGACAATACCTATTTTCTCTCTGAGGTGCAAATAATTTAGTCCATACAGTAAACCTAGAAAGTTTCACTTAACATTAAATCATTGAATGCCTGGGAACGGTGCTGGGCTGGGTTACACGGGATGCCAAGATGAAAACCACAGTCTGGCCCTCAGCTTTCAAATTTGAAGAGGGGGAGGGGTTGATATGATAATTAATAATAATAATGCCAGTATAATAATAAGGAGCATCATCATAATAAAGACACCTGTTACTTATTAAGCCCTGGGTGAGTGTCAGACACATTCTTTATTAAAGGAAGCAGTCTTGCTATCTGTGACACCGATGTATCTATTTTCTCATTATAGAGATATTATAAGAAACTTAAGTGCTAAAGTGGTATAATTAACAAATTATTATGGGTTGCAAAGGGGAGGGTTATCCTTACCAGATAAGCCTACTTCAGGTGGTTTTTGCTGGTGCTCTGAATGAATTGTTGGAAATGTTGAATGTGATTAATTTAATAACTACTTTATCCAGGGTCCTATTTGGGTTCAGCAGTCTCTTGGTTATCTACACTCTGTTCACAGCATTATAGAAATGAGAGAAAGAGAAGATTGGGCTGTGGTAACTAGCCAGTGAGGAATTTATCCCTTTCCTTTCCTCAGTTCTTTGTTCATTGTCATTGCAAATGCCTCCAGGGAAATATCTTACTTCTCTTGGAAGGTTCTTCCTTAGTCTGAAGACCACATTATCATCAATAATTTTATTATTTTTTAATGGCATGAAATGTAGGCTACCAGAATGTTCTCTAATTTAATTCATACCAACTTTTATACTCACGTGTGAGTGCTGAACAGTAAGCGTGGCATTGTAAAATGACAATTAGTTCAGCCCCCTTGTACCATTGGCAAACACAGTACACAGCACATACTTTGCCTGACGCAGATCATTTTGACTTCTCCCAGATCGTTCCTCTTTTGTTTTTACTTGTAATCACTTCTTGTTTTGTGTTTTGGTTTTTTTAATAACCTAAATGTGTTAATATTCTAATCCTGTAGTACTGTTCCCCCCACTGTCTCCCAAGTGACAAATGTCCAAACTCAGCTGTTACTCTCCATTTTTTTTCCCTACTGAGATTGTATAAAATAGACTGTTTTTTCAGATTTCTGGAGTGGTGCTTTCCTCTCAGGAACTGTAAATTTGCCTGAATTACTGTAACATGAAAGGGGAATCACATAGCCTATCTAAATATTTTGTTGTGCATATAAATTTTAAGCTTTCAGAATGATATTTTTAAGGGAAACGTGTTTAACTCAAGAAGGCATAGATTGATCTTTACAACTCACTTTAAGTTCCAGCTTAAAGGTATTACAGCACCTGAAAGTTGCAGTCAGATGCAGCATTTCTATGCATGGGCAGAAGGCTCGTTTCCTGCCTGACTTCATTCTCTTGTCCATTAAGTGACTCAGCAGATGGTTATTAAGTTCCTACTATGTGTCAGGCGATGGGTTGGACATAGAGTGACCATTACTGGGGCCCATTATTCTAATACTGAACATGTAGCAACAGAAAGTTATTAGTTCTCAAACAAATAAATAAGCAAAAGAAACATGCAACTTTGAAATGCCATGGTTCTGCACACTTCCTGCTTCTGACAGCTTTTTAAATAGTATCTCAAGCTGTCTCATCCTTGTTGTCTCACACACTATTTTTTATTTTTTTTTTTAAAGATTTTATTTATATTTGTCAGAGAGAAAAAAAAAAGAGAGAGTGAGAGTGCACAAACAGGGTGAGCGGCAGCCAGAGGGAGAAGCAGGCTTACCGCTGAGCAGGGAGCCCGATGCGGGGCTGGATTCCAGGGCCCTGGGATCATGACCTGAGCCGAAGGCAGACTTTTAACTGACTGAGCCACCCAGGTGCCCCAATTTCACTAAGAATTTAGAAAGTAGAAACCTTTGTCCCTCTGTACCTCATAGTTCTGATTTTCCCCGAGACATTTCCAGGTGTCTCTTTTGCTCAATGCTCAATGCCTAGTAGCTGTTCAATAAATATGTGTAGAGTAAAGGGCAGGAAAAAAGAAAGAAGGAAGGAAACTGAGGAATTTACTGTATTGGGAATTAGAAAAGTATCTGATTTGGGATGTTTTCTTCTCCTGCTGAAAATCATCATGTCTACCTAAGACCAGGTTAGGGACTATATCTTCTTTTCCACCAGACAATCCCCTTTTAGGTTTTGGTGTACATGGCCTTGGGTCGGTGGTTTCTCCTTAGACATTTCAGCACTGGTAATGATTTTGTAGAAGTTTTAGAATCCTGATGCTGCTTTGTGGACATCCCTCACCCACTCTGCTAAATTTCAGTTACTCTGAAAGTTTCATTCTGTCTTGACAGGGTCTCCTCCTTCCGCTTTCTATACTGACATATATGCAGAAATCCCCCTTATTTTCATGGAAGGTTATTTTTTGAACATTTGCACTGCCCCAGATCTTGTCCCAGGTTTTATGGATTCATAATAAGTCATCATAAAATGCAATTAGTTATAAGTCAGTTATAAAATTAGTTATAAGATACAGATGTGCATGAGGGGCTTTCTATCTAGGTGGAGTGTGACATACCCTCTAAGGTACCAAAAACACCCAGTGTGGAGCTTGTGAAATAGAAAAAGGGAATCAAAGTAACAGGAGGTTGGAAGAGGAAGTGATGAGTGAGGGTCAGTGTGGTTGGGATAGGCCTCCTGCGGGGGAAGGAGAATGTGAGCTGTCCCCAGTGGGAGTTGGACATGAAGAAAGAGGGAGAAAGAGCGAGCTGGTCAGTAGATGGCTTGCACTCAGACTCTCAGGCAGGCACTTGGGGCAGCCCTGGAAGACAAGTGGGAGCTGAAGGTGGAGAGGTATAGCAGGAACCCATTCATATGGATCAGTGCATGCACGCTAAGCAATTTCAACTCTATCCTCTGGGCTAACATTTCCCAAAGCATATTCACCTGGGATGGTAGTTCTGCTGGATGTAGGTGTGTACGTCAAAACACAGCCCTATGGTTCAAAGTAGGAAAAGCTGAGAAAAAGCTTAAAATTTTTTTTTTCTCTCCTGCAGCAGGGCTCAGATGCTTAAATAGGCTAATGTGCATTAGTCATCTCTAAATGTTTCCCCAAATAGTTTTAATGTCTGAATTCATTTGTAATAGAGCATCTTGGGAGGGCAGATGTCTGTGGAACCTACTTTGGGAAATGCTGTTGGAGGCCATTGATAATTTTGAGTCACAGGCCAAATGGGTGAAATATTAGGAAAATGAGCCTGAAAATGGTGCATAGGGGGATCTGAGGGGAGAACACAGGGCTATTTGGAGACTGACTCTGTCTAGCAGGACAGAGGCCTGGGGTAGGGGGTGGCATGAGAACGGGAAGGAAGGGGTAGATTTCACGAATTACCGGAGTGTGAGGACCCTCACTCTTTTTTGAATGAACCAGAAGAAAAAAGTGGCTAAGATGGGAAAATCAAGAGTGACTCCAAACGTTAAGATTCTTTTGCATTAGGAGCCACATGTAGCCAATTCCCTACAGATTTCTGAACTTCTGTATCTTTTACCTGACACTCAAAAGCAGTGAAGTACTCTGCACGTACTCTAAACTTGATGAGACAGTGGTGTCTTTTTGTAGGCACACACCTTTTTTTAGAGGGATGCTCCGTAGTTCAAATAGTTCCTCAAGAAAATCTGATTAAAGCATCACTCTGCTCTTGTAAGCCTTATATCAGGTGTAATACTGCTGTAAGTGACCCCATGTAGTCTTTAGATCTCCCTGCTTTGGAAGTGGCCTCTATATACAAAGGGGCTGTCCTCAACACAGAGAAGAGACTCTGCACCCCACTGTTGGGAATTTAGTTCTTTGTCTGGCTCAGAGCTACTTTTGTGGGTTTTCCTCAGCATGGGGAGCTTTATCAGAAATGACAGTGGACACCATACAGAACTCACACAGATTTTGTTGTCAGCTCTCTTGAGTTTATTCATCCCTAGAGATGAAAAGATTTCACTGCATAATGTTGAGTCCCATTTGTCTGCCTGGTCTCCAAGGACCAGCCTCTTGGTCTGTTCACAGTCTTCACATTCTGTTTAATCTGTGCTCAGGAGTTACGCTTCTGGCTTTCGGCTGTTCACATAAAAGTGCACAAAAAAATGATTTTTCTTTTTCCATGATTATTTTTTGTCTTTGAGAAATGTTCTTAACACTCCTTTCCAAAACAGGCAGTAGTATAATGCAGTGGTATAAAATGAGAAGCTTCACTGCTTTTTTTCTAGAATGGTTCATTGGAATAATTAGTTATGATAAGCTTCCCAGTTTTCTTACATATTTATGAATATAAATGCATTTAACTGCTTAATAACTCATTTATTCTTTATATTTCCTTCTCTCCGTTCCTACACCTATTATAACCCTGTTCATCTATTTGGAAGCTTGCAAATGATTCAAAGTAGTTGTTGTGATTAGTGTGACTATTTCTGAATATTTTTCTCTTTTATTGTTGGAATTCCATAAAGGGTCTGAATCCTTTCGATTCTCCAGCTATATTGTTTATTTGCACTCATGGCCTTGATAACCCCAAGTTGTGTTTCTGTATATTTTTGACTTGACAAATCTCTACCCATTGGTGTCTTATTGTTAAGTTAATGTACACTCTACAGGCACAGCAGTGTCGTTGAGCACGTTGACTGCTTCAGGCTCAAGAAGGTCATATTGATGCCACAATTCTTCATTTGGCTGTCCACATTGGCTAAATTCATTACATAATTGCAAAGCCCCTTTCCTTTCGTGGGTGGTGATTGCATATGCGCAACAAGTGTGTTACCGAGTAATGGCTGTAGAGGGACTATGATGTGTCCAGCCTTGTTGTCCAGCTGATGTTATTGTTTTGTTAGTCGGGATTGAATGGCCTGCTACTGTTGTGTGAATCTAAGAGAGAAAGCATGGAGAATGAGGGAAACAGAGAGGAGGGGCACAGCTTAGAAGGAGGTACCTGTCTGGGCACATTGTCCATGGCCCTTAGTGTGCTAGATTTAAATAGAAATTCTTGCTTTTTCTTTCAACTGGAGAATGTGTTTTTCTTTCATTAGTGACAGAATGATAATGAATGCATAACAATGATATATCTCTCCTGGTTCACAAATGGCCATATTTATTTTGTAATTCGATGGTTACGATACACTCAAGATTTTCATAGATTTTGTTTCTTTTTTAAAACTGCAATCGAATATGCTTGTAAGAACGTTGACCTTGCCTTTTTACATGTAAATTTAAGAGTATTTTTCAGAGCCTCATGCATGTTATTTGACAAAAATAAAAGCAAACACGAACAGTATATTATTGATGTTTATAACAATAAAGCAATTGTAACAGCATTTTAAGAAGGTTGGAACAAAGACATGCCAAATTGACTGTAATCACTCTACAATAGTTCTGTAGGTACAGCTTGCCTAATGGGGTTCTTAATTTTAATGAAGGATTTAAGTAGTTACCTTCTCACTGTTTCTATTTTTATGTAATCAAATTTAAGAAGAGTGTGTAGGTTTCCCTTTTGTTCAGTGAGTAAGGGAGAATGTCATGTAAGTATAAACATATACATGCGTCATACTTATTATATTAGTATACAGATGAGTACCACTTCCCAGAAACTAAGTCATACATCCAAAACCAAATAGATCAGATTATATTTCTAACTTCATCCTTAAGTTTGTTTAAAAGTTTTTGTTAGGACATTAAACTGAATGCTTCATTTAGTCTTAATTTACCCATTTACTTTCAAATAGAAACCACAATATTGAGTTTATTCATATAGTAGAAAATGTATATGCTTCAGGGTCTTTGGAAGACTGTCATTTCAACTCTTTAAGAAAAATCATGTTCCTTCCCACTGTCATTTTATATTTAGGAGTTGGTACATAATTTGTTCATTAATATAATTCTTTATTATCTTACTCTGGTACTAGATTTTTCTTCCAATAAAAAAAATGTCTCCTAAATGGGTGAGACTACTAGTGACAGCATTTTGGTTTCCAAAACAAAAGCTGCTGGAAGGATCCTTGGGAGGATTCCTAGTGCTCTTAGCTGCCACTGCCCACCCAAGGGACAAAGAGTTTCTCTTGATGAGGATCCCTTTATCTCACTTCATTTGATGGAACAGATAACTTCATATATTCACTTCTTGCCAGACAGTCAACATAGCCATGATCTGTTTTGTACCTAATTTCTGGTATTCATTACCACTGGGAGACCTCTTTTTGCCCATGTCAGGACTGTGAATATTCTGGACCTACATTCCTGAAAGTCATTGCTTATATCTTAGTTTTCCCTGAGGAACAAAACTCACATAAATCAGTGGGTCAAAGGGTTGGGGAATATAGCATTCACTACAAGCCCAAAGATTTCTGTTTTTCATAGCTTTGCCTCTAAAAATGTTGATAGAGAAGTATTGTATTAAATAGTCTTTGAGTTTATTTCATGTTTTTTTAAAAAAGTGACATGTCTCAAAGCTCTGGAAACAAAACAGTATTTATGTGACTATTTATCCTGGAAGGAGGCAAGAAAATACAGATAGTTGAAACTGACAACTTCTGGGATAACTATGAAGGGGTGAAACCTCAAGTTAATTTAGCAACAATTCTTTACATTTTGTAGAAAACTTTTTTTTTTTTTTGCAGAAGTCCCTCATATTCAGTATTTCGTTTTGATTCCACAACAGCCACAAAAATCTAAGAAGACATTTTATTATTTTCATCTTTTATAAAAGGAAACTTTTTTTTTTTTTGTAATCAAATTGCTTGTTCAGTTTCACACAGCCATTGATTAAGTCAGAAGTCAATTTCAAGTTTCCAGACTCCTAGTTACTATTTTCACTGTAACACTTGGCTTCCGTTTATATTATTTAAAATAGGTGTCTAATAATCAACAACACTTTTTTTTTTGTTCAACCCAATCCTCTAACTCTGTAATAGAGACCAGTAATTACGTGATATGTTTTGTGAGAAATTTAGCATAGTTATTAAGAAAACAGGTTCAGGGGGCGCCTGGGTGGCTCAGTCGTTAAGCATCTGCCTTCGGCTCAGGTCATGATTCCAGGACCCTGGGATCGAGCCCTGCATCGGGCTCCCTGCTTGGCGGGAAGCCTGCTTCTCCCTCTCCCTCTGCTGCTCCCCCTGCTTGTGCTCTCCTTCTCTCTCTGTGTGTCAAATAAATAACATCCTTAAAAAAAAAAGAAAAAACGGGTTCAGCATTGACAACTGGATTTCAAATCCATCTCTACCTGGCCTTGGGTAACTTAGTTAACCTCACCCAACCTCCGGTATAAATTGGTGTCCTAATGCCCTTCTCAGACTATAGTAGTGAATGTTAATTTAGGTGATGCATGCAGAGGGTGAGGAATATAGTGAAGATTCAAATGGTGATAGCTCTCCTCATAGCCTCCTCATTGTTACTATTACCTATTACTCTGTAATAAATAATACCCCAAACTAGGGTTTATAACAATTACCATTGTACTCTCTCTCATAGGTCTGTGAATTGATTTGGCTTAGCTGGGTATTTTTTCTTTCCTCATGTTCTTGGCTGCGGCTGCAGTCACCTGGGGACTGGACCAAGATGGCTCACCACATGTCTGGGGCTTTGGTGGGGATGACTGGAAGCTGGGCTCAGCTGGGTTACAGATGTGGCTGGGTTGGTCTCATTCCATGTGATTTTTCCGTCTGGTCTCTCTAGGAGGACTTCTTATATGATGACTCAGCGCAAAAATAGAACCTTCTAGACCTCTTTAAGGCTAGGTCCTACAAGTGGCAGGATGTTACTTCTGCCATGTTCTAGAGGTTCTAGTGATTCACAAGACCAAGCTATTTTCAGTGAGGGGGAGGGGATTAAACTGGGGCATGAATACCAGTAGAATGGGTCATTGGTGGGCCATCTTTAGAGACCAACTCTGAGTCCTCATCATCATCTAAAAGTTTTAGGGATATCTTTCCCAGGCTTTTGCAGTGGGACCATGAATATGATAACACTAACCTGACTGTGAGCAGATTTCTGTTTCTCTCTCTGTCACTCTGGGAGTTAATGGAAGGCCAATAACCTGGTTACTCTTCTAAAGAACATGCTCGAGTCAAGCATTGTCTGTCACTATGAGGTGCACATGGTAGAGGAGCTGGTAGAACATGTCTGGGAGGGATTTTGTGATAATACCAAATCATATCTGAATTTATAAATTTAAGCCAATTTTGCATGCATTTTCCCCTTTTTCTCCTCACTGTAATATACATGGGTTTGTCCTATATCCCCGTTTTATAGATAAAGAAACTAGGAACTTCAGTGACCTTCCCAATGGCACAAAGCTTGAAAAGGCAGAAATAAAGTTCCAACCAAAGGCTTCTGCAACAGGGACATTGCTTCCCCATCTTGCTTCCATCTGAGGGATCAGCGTGATGAAATAGGGCAGGGGATGGCTGTGGTGGGAGGTATGAGTGGCAAGGGATTCTAATGAGCGGAGGGTATTGAAAAGAAGATTGGGGTGCTACATAGGATTTGAGCTTGCAATATGTTTTCTAATTTCACAGCTTTCTATTTTGTGAACTCCAGCCCTTCACTCCTCTCTTCTATAGTTTTTATTTGTTTTATTTGTGGGATATACTGTCTATTCCACAGAAAGGGGAAGGATAATACTTGACTTTACCACTTTGTCGGCTTGTCACCAATGAAATTTGTAAATTATGTAAAGCTCCCGCAGAGTGCCTGGCATATAGTAGATGTTCAAGACATCTCTGTCTTTTTACCTCCTCCCCTATATTTCTTAAGGAATCTGCTTTCTCAGGTGACAGAGCTGAACACAGGTTATATTTTGCAATGCATGGAGCATTACCAGTGTACTTTGTGTCATCATAAATGAGTGGGTAAAGTTGGGGGTTGCTTGCTTGATTTTGCATCAAGAATGATGTGATGGTTGCCCACTCCAGAGAGAGAGGCAGCTTTAAAAAGCTTGGCATCTTTATCCTGAAACACAGAATCAGTGATTCTGTCAGAGGGCTGGGGATGTGAATGGATCCCTCTGTCCTGAATGAAGCTAGCAAAATCTTCACCTCACCTGTCAACAAAGTTGTAGTCTGCAGACCCCCCCGGGGCTGCTACCTGCTTAAGAAGGGTGATGAAGGATTGTGACTTGCTTTTGTAAATGGGTGCTTCAGAAGATTATTCTGGACATTGGGGTGAATTCTACCAGCAGCAAGTCATCCCAAATTTAAATTTATAGGCATCATGCACTAGAACTTTAGAAGCCTTCTGGACTCTCCTTTTGGTTGGTATGTTGAAGAGACTCGCCTTTTGGTGGTGCTCCTGGGCAACCTGACTCTGGCCTCAGAAACCTCTGGTCCATAAAAGGGATGGCTGAGCTCCCTCCCCCAAGGATGCTGGAGAATGTCAGTGTACCTTCCTTTGCCTGAATCAATGTCAGGGTACAATAAATATGTCCTTGGAGTTTAAAAGTGACCCTTATATGGCAGCAGTGCTCTGCTCAGAGACCTCTTGTGGTCTGATGTGATGGTGTCTGTTGGTGCAGAGAGGGCCCCAGCTTCAGCCAGTGATGGGCTGTCTCTGAGTTATGACATTGTTGAAAGGTTATGCTTTTGTGTGTCTGCTTGGCTGAGACTAGAAAGAGAGCCGTGTGCTGAGAATGGAAGCTCAGAGAGTCTTCCCTCTCCTCAATTGCTTCTAGGCATGGTTCCGTCAAAACTGACATGAGCCTAGGCATTCTTCTTTTTAGAGACCTCTGGAAAAGTGATTTTATAACTTTTTTCAGGAACTTTACTGTCAGGAGCTGTCTCCTCATAACTAATAAACATCTCTCCAGCCTGAAAACCAAGCTTCTGTTCTCTTGTTTGTTTAATCAGCAGATGTGGGGATTAGACTGTCATCATCTTGTGAATAATGATGCTTCAGGTATTGGAGGGACATTATTAACTCACTACAGGTAACTTCCTGTACACTATACGGTTCCAATTCTTGAAATCAAGGTTTGTGAAATAACTTTTTCCTGAAGAAATTAAAAAAAACTATTTTTGTGGGTTTTGGCCAAGGCCAAACATGAGGACACTTCCTCATAGTTTGAGGATCTAAGACCTCCATTGCAGAGAACCAGTCAAATAAACAAAATGCAGTGGATTATTCACAGAGCAGAAATCGTGCTTTTGTATCCTGTCTGATCTTCATTGCTATTAAAAGGATCAAACTTCTAAAAATAAATGTTAAGAGTTCATGTTTCTTTATATGCATGATTTTATCTGCATTTTCTAAACCTCACGTCTAAATTCTTACTGGGTAGCAAGCTTCTGCTGTAGAAGTTGGGTATGATGCCTTATATGCTTTAACATGCTTTTATGAGGAGGGGGGCATCTGCCATGTACTGGATGCTGTGTTGATTAGTATTGTTGTCCTCCTTAAGATCCCTGTGACTGCTGAGGGAGGGCAGAGCCATATCACCCAGTAAGGACAGGCCTGACTTGTGTTTGGGAACTCAATGGCAGTTTTAGGGTCTGGGTCAAAATACATACATTTGTCTGTTTTCTGTTCTGTTGCTCTGATGAGGACTCGCAGCAGACATTTGTTTTCAAGTTTAATAGAAATAAATCTGAGAGAATTTGTTCCCAGCGTGGGTTCTGTTCCACTGAGAAACTAGCAGGCAGCGAGATACCCAGGGGGGCAGAGCCTGCCTCAGGAGCAGACGGCCTCGTCCTCTGCTTCCCCGCGAGGTTTTAGGAGGCATGCTTGGCACCATTTCTTAGCACAGTTTCTTAGCACCCCTTCCATTCTCATGCTTGGCACAGTTTCTTAGCACCTGGTGCCCGGGTTCATCTCAGCTGTGAGACTGTGAACTCAGCCAAGGAAAGCATCATGCCCACTCCCGTGGTGTGTGCCAGGTGAGGCAGAAGTCCCAGCCATGCAGGGATCTGGCCAGGGGTGAAATGTCGAAGTGGCTGAGGTGGGTGACCCTGCTCTGCCTGTCCCCACTCGTTTGGGGCCTGGGCTGCTCGCAGCTGGCCCACCCCAGGTGAAGGTCCTGCCAGGGTGTGGCCTCCCAGGGCCCGTCCTGGCTGCATGCTTCCTTCCTCCATTCTCCATGGCATGTTTCTCTCTCCGTCCTGCTTCCTTGAGGCACTGCTCACTGGTCAGCACAGCAGGAGATGAGTTGTTTCTGTGAAGGGTTAATCACATAGCTGTGGGTTATTAGATACTCCCTTGTAGGAAGTATTTGCACATTTCATCAAAACCTCAAAAGCTTGAAGCCAGTGATTTCCCTTATGTTCGGGAGTCTATTTCCTGATGTCCTTCCAGGAACCTGATGTTTGCACATATCCTTTTATTCCTCTGGTTTTAAACCTCACTCCTTGGGTTGAAGTAAAGCAAGACCGAGACAACACCCCCAAATCTGTCTTTGCTGTAGCCTAAGAGTTGGGCCTGATTGGGCCCTGCCTTCTCTTCTGGCTTCCCTTTGCTCCCGCCTTCTTTCCTCTGCTTGTGAAAGCACGCTGCTGGCTGGCAGGCTCCCTTCTCCAGCTAACCCTTTCCTTTTTTTTAAAGATTTTATTTATTTATTCATGAGAGACAGAGAGAGAGAGGCAGAGGGAGAAGCAGGCTTCCAAGGAGCAGGGAACCTGATGCAGGACTTGATCCCAGGACCCCGGGGTCCGAACCCTTGTCTTTAGGTCTTATTTTAAACCTCCTGCCTCCAAAGACTCAGCCAGGGCCCTCCCTGACCACCCCCCTCCATGTGCATTGTCCTAGTCAGCTTGGGCCACTATAGCAAATATCACGGCCTGGGTGGCTTAAACAACAGACATTTATTTCTCATGGTTCTAGAAGCTGGACGTCCAAAATCAAGGTGCTGACAACCAATTTGGTGCCTGGTGAGGGATGTCTTCCTGGTTTGCAGCCTGCTGCCTTCTCATTGTGTCTTTTTAGAAGGGTGCTAATCCCATCCATGAGGGCTCCACCCTCATGATTCATTATTTCTCAAAGGCCCCACCTCCAAGTACCTTCACAGGGGCGGATTAGGGATTCAACATGAAAATTTAGAAACACAAACATTAGGTCCATAGCAGATATCACATGCCTCCTCTGTAGCTCTCATAACATTCCCTGTAGTTGATCTGGGGTCAGATAGTCAGCTTCATAAATATAGAGACGGTGTCTGTGTTGTTCTTTAATTGAAGGAGCAAGAGAACAAAGGAAGAAGGGTGCTGGGATCAGGTCAGGCTGGGGATGGTGGTACCCAGAGCCCTCTTGGAGAGTGTATTAGTTTTCGGTGGCTGCTGTAACAAACTACCACAAATTTAGTGGCTTACAACACAGGTGTGTCACCTTATAGTTCTGGAAATCAATAGTTTAAAATGGATTTTATAGTTTTAAAATCAAGGTGTTGGCAGGGCTGTGTTCCTTCTGGAGACTCTTGAGGAAAATCTATTTCCTTGTCTTTTCCAGCTTCCGGAGGCCCCCTGCATCCCTTCCAGCATTTAGAGCACTTTGACCTCCCCTTCCATTGTCACATCTTCTCCTCTGACACTGACCCTCTTACCTTCCTCTTATTATAAGTCTCTTGCGATAAAATTAGGGCCACCCACATAACCCAGGATCATCTCCCCATCTCAAAACCCATGATTTAATTGTATCTTCAAAGTTCCTTTTGCCATGTAAGATTTTCACAGGTTTCAGGGGCTAGGATGAGGACATCATGATGGGGTGGGGGACATTATCTGACCTAGCAAAGAGTTTTTGTGAGATAGAGATGGTGTCAGCCGGAGTACATGAAAGTTAGAGCCATTCTTTTAGAGAACAGAAATGTTCTCTAAAGTGGGGCATAATGGTGACCAGAAAAGGCATGAAGAATGGAGGGAGGAACATATTTATGATGGGTTAGGCTGTTCTGGGACTAAAGTAAGAGGTACGGGCCAGCAGACCCTTTTAATAGAGGCTCCATCTAGCAGCTTGTTATACCAGGCTAAAGACACCCTGGTGACATTGCTTCCACAGAGCAAGGAACGAAGTATAGGATACAGAGCCAGTGCTCAGCAAGAGTGTGCTGAGGGGCAGATGAAGTTAATCTCCTAAGCAAAGCTGAGGTTTGAGTGATCCCCAAAGTATGTACCAGGACCTTGGCTTGCTTGCCACTCAACTCTGGTCATCCATGTAGCCTCACTGATTGAAGGGGATACTTTTAAGAGTCCAACCTAGGCCAGGTGCCATGGGGCATGGCTCCCTCTAGAAATCCATGGAGGATCCTCACTCAGCCAGGCTGGGGTTGCCCAAGAAGATACTTCCCCACTTCAGAGAAATTGACTACCATTGTTCCCTCAGAGGTGTGGAATGTGGAAAGGACCACCAGTGCTAGACTAGGGTTGGTCTGGGCACAGCATTTAAGGAGGTATCCCTCTGGAACAAACTCATTAAGCCCTTCATCTGTCCATTTGGGGCCTTTGTCTGACAGCTACATTTGCTGATTGGTGATGAAGTTCCTTCCTCATCTCTGTGTATTCCACGTGAATATCTGTATTGATGTTTTCTACACTAGAGTTGTGAATATAAAGGTGTTAGATGTATTAATTTTTGTAGCAGAGTCATGGCTAGAACTGGTAGAGGTACAGGATGTGATGGGGGATGAGGCTTCTCTCCTTTTGGGGTATTCAAAGATAATTTAGTAATTACTACTGTATTTTCCCATTGCTGCTATAGCAACTTACTATAAACTTAATGGCTTAATACCACTCAAATGTATTATCCTACAATTCTGGAGATAGAAATCCTAAAATCAAGTTGTTGGAAGGGCTGTGTTCCTTTTAGAGGCTCTGGGGGGAAAGATCTAGTCCTTGCCTTCCCATCTTCTAAAGACTACTCACATTCCTTGGATTGTGACCCTCTTCCATCAGTGGGATCACTCTGATGTCTGGTTCCATTGTCACATTTCCTTCTGTGACTCTGACTCTTCCGCATCCCTTTTAAAAGGACCCTTGTAACTACATGGAGCCCACCCACATAATCCACAGTAATCTCCCCATCCCAAGATGCTTAACTCAATCATACCTGCAAAGTCCCTTTTTCCATTTAAGTGAACAAATCCATACATTTGATGATTAGAATGTAGACATCTTTTTTGAGGGGGGGGGAGTGGATTATTTTGCTAAACACAACTACCAAAATGGAGATATGAAGGCATCAGGGATGTGATACACATTGTGGGCTGGGGGACAGAGGGTGGCTAGTCCGGGACAAATGAACTTGACGGAATCTAAGGAAAAACGTAAGAAAGTAAGATACTGAGAAACATCCCAGGGTAGCGCCAAATCTAAAACTCAGTAGTGAGGAGAGGAAGGAGAGGATTATTTCTCTTGTTACTAAGAAGGTATAAATTGGAAATTTGGGAAGTAAGAAATAGGTTTTCCCAAGGACCCTAGGGTTGGGTCTGTTGACCTGGTAGATGAATAAACAGGAGCAGTGGAGGTTTGACATGTGCTCTGTGCTGAGTCAATCTTAGTAAAGGATGCCATTGCAAATGTGTCAACCCTTCAACTAAAAATAAAACAGGATTTTAAAGCCAGAGTGCAGTGCAACCATTATCTAATCTTGCCCCTGTGTTTTATAAAATAGAGAACAAAAGTGGAAAAAGTTCAGATGTGTTGACCAATGACACATGGCAAGTTGGTGTCAGAATTTGGACTAGAAACCAGGGCTCTTGGCTCCACTCCTGCCTTTTTTCCAGCATACCAGAGTTCTTCCTTTGAAACTGTCTCACGTGTCACTGACCCATGTACCATACTGCAGAGGAAGGCCATGGGAGAGGAGTGTGGGGCTAGGATACATGCCCATCATCTCCACCTAGAAACAGCAGGTTGCTTTTGGTTTTGTGGAGCCCTATGTAGTTTTGTTTAAGGACAAGGACAAAAATCCTCTCTGAGGGCAGTGGGACAAGCATAGTCCCTGTGCAGTTGCATGTAGATTTAGGAATGGATAGTCTCGAAGAAAAGCAATGCAGATCAACTCACCCTCTTGGTCAGTGCAGCATTATAATTCTGTTCTCTTCTGAAAATGGCTTAATGACATTAGAAGAGGTGGTGTGACTGCCTCATATGAAAGCAACTGCACACTGACAACTTCATGACTGCTTCCCTTTTAGCAGAGAGCATGTTTTCTAATGAGGCAGGAAGAGGATAATTTATCTAGAATATCCATGCAGCTTTGGGGGATACATCCCTAAGCTGCTTGGAACACTTCATCAGTGAGGTGATGGGCCAATAAGAAGCGATGAACACATAGCTGGCAGAGAAGCTGCAGAGACCCTAAGAGGACCTGAAGAGTTGCAGTTCCTTTTTCCTAATATAGCAACATCTTTGAAAGTATTTCAGTGTAGTTCTGGAACAAGTCACAGGAGACAAACATGACTTTAAGCCACCTCAGCAGAAAATGGGATGTGAGGGGAAAATGATTACGACACCATAGGGTATGGGGAAAGATAGATCTAGACAGAAGAGGAAGTGAATATGCACTTGAGATAGTCCATACCTGCCTACTTCTGGGTCTCTGGGTTTCAGAATGAATTGAAGGCCTTCTCTACTCCCAGGATAAGCTTCTATAAGGAAAACATATAATCATATATTTAAGTGGGTGTTTAAATATTCATGCATGTTGTCCCACAATAAATGCTTTGTGTAGCTGATTGGAATGCTTTTACTGCATAAGACCTTGGGCTTCTAGTGAATTTCCCTTTTAATTTAAAGTGATGAGGGTGGCTGCGTGGGTGGAGGCTGCTTGGGGGTGTTAATGTCATGCTGTAAAATTTGAAGGGATTGGGAAATTTTTATGTGATTTTAATTGGATGCTGCAACATTTTGAGGGGGTAGGAAATTAATATAGAATAAAATTGTTATACGTAAAAAATTATTTTTAACATTTTTCAGTCTTTAATATCAATATCACTAATGGCTCTCTCATCAAATAGCCATCAGCCTCCCTGAAGCTAGATTTGCAGAGTGAAAATGTTGTAGAAACATGCCAACTATCAAGATAGTTTAAGGGAAGACAACTCATAATCCTGCCCCAAATTGCCAAGTATTTGACCCTTCTTAGGCAGGGCCATGTATATTAGGTGTTTCCAAATGGAATGCAGCTTAAAAATACAAACTGACATTACATTTAGTAATACATGGGTTGTCAATGATTGTATTCACAAGGTTTCAGCATTTGTGATCCAGAGCAGGTGGGAAGCAATGAATGTAGGACATGGTTAAATTCCAGCCTCATTTGATATTGTTGAAAGGAGTGCTGGGTTGAGGAACTCTCAGGAAGCAGGACACTCAGAGAGGAGTAAATAACCCTAAAGTTAAAACACAAACTGGAGAGAGTCTGAATGTCATCTTAATCTAGGCTCTTAAGTTAGACTCTTATGCTAGATGCAGTACCGTGGCTCATTTACTACGCATCTATTCATCATTTAAATGTTCTTTGTCACACATTCAAGCATTTCCTTGTTCAAATGCATTTTACAGGACAATTATAGAGGAGTGTTTTTCCAACTTTTTTGACTTCAAACCGCAATAAGAAATACGTTTTATATTTGAACTCAGTACCCATTTACATGTAAATACACACACACAAAAGTTTAATGAAACAATGCTATGCCACAAAATGAAATGAAGGAAAATTTGATGAGTTAGTCATTACATATATTGTTCACTTTACCTCCAGCATGTCTCATCCACTGATCCTGGCAATTGGCTGAAGGATCAGTTGCAATATGTACATTCTTGTTAAGGATTTGTGTAGTGCTGTGGTGTTTTCTAGTCTATCCCATTCTTAAGGAATATTGGTTACAACAAAATGGTGGCAGTAGAATGATTTTATTTATTTGGGAGAGAGGGAAAGAGAGCATGGGCAAGGGATGGGAAGAGAGAGAGGGAGAGGGACAAGCAATGAGGGAATATATCCGAGGGCTCCGAGATCATGACCTGAGCAGAAGTCAGATGCTTAACTGACTGAGCCACACAGGCACCCCAAATAAATAAATAAATAAATAAATAAATAAATAAATATTAAAGATTTTATTTATTTATTTGACAGAGAGAGAGAGATAGCACAAGCAGGGGGAGTGGCAGGCAGAGGGAGAAGGAGAAGCAGGCTTCACACAGAGCAGGGGGAGCCCGATGTGGGGCTCGATCCCAGGACCCCGGGATCATGACCCGAGCTGAAGGCAGTCACTTAACCAACTGAGCCACCCAGGTGCCCCCAAATAAATATATTTTTAACAAGCGTTTTTCATGTCATTATTCTGTCTGAGGGTGGACAATGAGTTTTCTTTTTTTCCCCATTAGAGTACAGTTTGGTGTTGAGTGTTTTCTTCCCTAGTGGCTCTTCACCTACCCCAGCGTTCTCCTTCCCTAGAATCATTCTCATTGCTCTCTCAGACCATTAATTGAGCTCTGCCCTTGTCTCCTTGCTCACATCCACCTCTTCCATAGACCTTTCTTGATAATTTCAATCCCCAGCCATCTTTCTTTCTCAGTCCATACAGCACAGCTATTTGATTCTGATAGCTGCGGGCCCCAGCATTATGATCATGTAGTGTCTGCTATCATTCTCTCTTTTGTTTCTTTGATAAGATTAAATCTTAGTGCTTCTTTTCTTTGGGTTATAAAATCCTGGAAAGCAGGACATTTTCTCCTATGTTTATAATTTTTTTCATCATTCCTAAAATACCGGCCACAAGTACTTGCTGAATCCATGCTGATTGATACTAATTGTGCTGTGTTGCCTGTTGGCATTCTCATGTTTTTCTCTCTGTACTCTGACTTTAAAATTATATGTTTGTTGAAAATGGGAATGGTGCCTTTGATTTTTTTTGAGAACTTTTTGACACATATCATACATACAGAAAACATACACATCAAAAGTATTACCGCATTGATTTTTTACAATGTGCAAACACCCATAATACTAATCAAGGAAAATAACCCAAGAATCTACTGCATCATTTCAGTCATGGTAAATACTATCCTGATGTCTGTAAGCATATTTTGGTTTTCCCGCATTCAAACTTTATACAAATGGAGTCATTCCATATCTACTTTTTGTTTTCTCTGACTTGGTTCACTCAGTGTTATATTTATGATATTTGCCTTTATTGTTGCAAGTAGTTGTAAATTGATCATTCCAGTTAGTGTGCGGTGTTCCATTAACTGAATCCACTATAATTTAGTTCTACAGTTGACTGTTGATGGACATTTTGTTATTTCCTGGTTTGGGGTTTTCCTGAAGAGTATAAACTGCTATAGAACACTCTTGTACATATATTTGGTGAACATGGTTTCATATTTCTAATGATTATATTCTTGAGGATAGAATTGTTGGCTCTCAAGTATATGTGTGTTGAGCTGTAATAGATGCTGTCAGTTGACCAAAATGATTGTGCCAGTTTAGACTCCCAACAACAACACATGGGAGTTCTGTATTCTTCACATCTTTGCCAATAGACAGTGTATTTCCTCTTTCTTTCTTTCTTTCTTTCTTTCTTTCTTTCTTTCTTTCTTTCTTTCTTTCTTT